>NW_028255596.1:0-203451 GCF_964263255.1 Lissotriton vulgaris | reverse complement strand
GTTACATGACCAGTCCAGCAGAAGCTGAATGCTTTAGGGCCAGGGTACACACAAAACAGATTCAAAACAAAATCGAGGCACTGGCATACCACATGAACTCCCTAGATAGATCATGTTGTGACATGATTATGAAGGGGCTCCTCTTTTTAAAAGAATGCTGTCCACGCTGTGGTGTTAATCCGTAGTAAACACCTCTTAGCCACCACACAGCAGAACAGAACATCCTGTGAGGTACAGCGCATGATTGAAGGTGAAAAGAAACTAGTCCTGGTTTGTTCCAGGCAGAGCAATATCCACGCATCGCCTGGATGAGCAAAGTGGTCCATTCATCTCTCAGCCAAAACCAACTTCAACTTGAGAATTTAAAACCCAACTGTGACGCCATGTGTGGCACGAGTGTGTGGAGAATTATAATTACCATTCAACTTTAATTGTTAATTGGCATTTGCACATTGGAAGCAGCATGGGCTTGTGCTGAATGAGCAAGGAATAGCTTTAATGATTCATTGGACATGATGTCCGATCAGCAAACACCACCATTGGATGTTTGCGTTATCATCCCCAACGCTGATAAGCCAATCAATAGAGCAAAGCCATACAAGTGCAGCGACTGTGAGTAGAGCTACACAGCTAAAGACCCATTATAGAACGCACACACGAGAAAGACCATTTGCTTGCAGCGACTGTGAGAAGAGCTACAGTTTTCCATCACAGCTCAAGAACCATCAGAGAATGCACACTGGAGAGAAACCTTTTATGTGCATTGAATGTGGGGCAAGCTTTAGTCAGTCATCACACTTAACGGCACATCATCAAATGCACACAGGTCAAAAGCCGTACAAGTGCAGCGATTGTGGAAAGAGTTTTAATCGATTATCAAACCTAACGAGGCATCAACAAATAAAAACAGGAGAAAAACCACACAAGTGCAGCGAATGCGGAAAGGGCTTTCGTGAATTATCAAAACTAAAGATACATCAGCGAATACACACTGAAGAAAAAAAATATATATGCAATGAATGTAATATGAGTTTCAGTAATGCTTTGGCCTTAAAGCACCATGCGCAAAGACATGCAGGAGATAAACCATACATTTGCAAAGAGTGTGAACAGGGATTAACAGAATCATTAACCCTAAAAACACATCAGCAAATCCACATAGTCGAAAAACCTTATAAATGCAAGGGATGTGGAAAGAGGTTTAATCGAGCATCAAACCTAACATGTCACCTGAGACTACACACATGTGAAAAACCATACAACTGCAGTGACTGTGGAAAAAACTTTACTGATTCATCAAAACTAAGATCTCACCACCGAATACATACAGGAGAAAAACCATACAAATGCAGTGAATGTGGGAAGAGATTTTATCAGTCTTCTCATCTAAAGTGTCATCAACGAACACACACAGGGCAAAAACCCTACATGAGGGTTACATGTGGAAAGGGCTTTTCTGAATCAGCAAACTAAGGAATCATCGGCGAACACATACAGGAGAACAGCCGTACAGCAGCACTGAATGTGGGAAGAGCTTCACTGAATCATCTAACCTGAGGGCACATCGGCGAACACACACAGCAGAATGGAGTGAGGATGTGAATAACGCTGCCACTGTTAAGTCTGACATGAGTAATGGCATGCAGTGTGACTCGGTGTACCAAATGTATATGAAAACTGAGCAAGATGATAACAGTGACTCTTCTCCCACAAAATGAAATGTTGCCCACCCCTAACTCTAGGTGTAGTGCAATGATTGATTGACGTTGTGACATCCGCTGCAAAACTACAAAATCAATAATATATACTGCTGTGGTGTTATTCCACTATGGTTGTCGCTTTACCCCCAACAATAGTCTGAGGTTACAGTCCAAAGATACAAAATGAATTATTCTAGAAAATACGTATTAAATATACGAATCATTAAGGACAATAATCGATTGTGTTGAATATTATCCTAGTGTGCCATGCCTAGAAAAGTGATTCATTCTTGTTATGGATATGTATGCAAAATCAAAACCCACCATGGAGGCCCTTATTCCATCCTGCTCCCAAAAAACCTGTACATATGCTGCGAGTGTCGTAAGGGCTTCAGTGTGCCATCAGTGCGAAAATACCAGCAGTGAATGCAGCTGAACAAAGACAATACTTAGAGCATGGGATTGTCTGTGTGCTTGTGCATGTGGATGTTTCTATATGCTTGTTTGTATGCGTCCTCTGTTCGCGTATGAGAGTGTTTGCACATATTTGTGTGTTTGTTCATTTCTGTGTGTGTGATGGTGTGTGTGTGTCCATGTATTTGTGTGTACGTCCTTGGGTATTTTTGTTGTGGAGCATGTGATTGTATGTGTGCTTGTGTTTGTGTGCGTATCTGCGTGTTTGAGATTGTGAGCTCTTTTGTGTGTGCTTGTGCATGTCTGTGCATTTGATGGTGTTTGCGTGTGCATGTATTTGGGTGTTTTGTCCCACTTGTGGGACACCCCCGCGCCGCACGGCCACCAGCTGCTGCGTGTGCCCCTTGCCTGCCTTCTGCCTCACTGCTGCCTCGTTTGCCGGTTGCCGGCTGCCGCCGCTGCGGTTGTTTTTGCCCTTTGTTTTGACGTTAATTTGTGCCTGCTTTGTTTTACTCTCATTTTGCCCCTGTTTTTTCGATTATTTGTGCCTGTTTTGTTTTAATTTCTTTTTCCCCGTGTTTTGCTTTTCCTTCCTTGTTGTCCGCCTACCCCGCCGCCCTCCGCCCTCCCTTCCCGCCACCGCCGCTTTTCCCCGCCCCTTTTTCTATTCTGTACCCTCCCCGCTCCCGCCTCCCAGCTGCTCCGCCCACCCGCGCACTTGGCCTTAAATGGCGACCGTGCGACGCAGGTGAGTGTGACCCACTTGTGGGACACCCCCGCGCCGCACGGCCACCAGCTGCTACGTGTGCCCCTTGCCTGCCCTCTGCCTCACTGCTGCCTCGTTTGCCGGTTGCCGGCTGCCGCCGCTGCGGTTGTTTTTGCCCTTTGTTTTGACGTTAATTTGTGCCTGCTTTGTTTTACTCTCATTTTGCCCCTGTTTTTTCGATTATTTGTGCCTGTTTTGTTTTAATTTCTTTTTCCCCGTGTTTTGCTTTTCCTTCCTTGTTGTCCGCCTACCTCGCCGCCCTCCGCCCTCCCTTCCCGCCACCGCCGCTTTTCCCCGCCCCTTTTTCTATTCTGTACCCTCCCCGCTCCCGCCTCCCAGCTGCTCCGCCCACCCGCGCACTTGGCCTTAAATGGCGACCGTGCGACGCAGGTGAGTGTGACCCACTTGTGGGACACCCCCGCGCCGCACGGCCACCAGCTGCTGCGTGTGCCCCTTGCCTGCCTTCTGCCTCACTGCTGCCTCGTTTGCCGGTTGCCGGCTGCCGCCGCTGCGGTTGTTTTTGCCCTTTGTTTTGACGTTAATTTGTGCCTGCTTTGTTTTACTCTCATTTTGCCCCTGTTTTTTCGATTATTTGTGCCTGTTTTAATTTAATTTCTTTTTCCCCGTGTTTTGCTTTTCCTTCCTTGTTGTCCGCCTACCTCGCCGCCCTCCGCCCTCCCTTCCCGCCACCGCCGCTTTTCCCCGCCCCTTTTTCTATTCTGTACCCTCCCGCTCCCGCCTCCCAGCTGCTCCGCCCACCCGCGCACTTGGCCTTAAATGGCGACCGTGCGACGCAGGTGAGTGTGACCCACTTGTGGGACACCCCCGCGCCGCACGGCCACCAGCTGCTGCGTGTGCCCCTTGCCTGCCTTCTGCCTCACTGCTGCCTCGTTTGCCGGTTGCCGGCTGCCGCCGCTGCGGTTGTTTTTGCCCTTTGTTTTGACATTAATTTGTGCCTGCTTTGTTTTACTCTCATTTTGCCCTTGTTTTTTCGATTATTTGTGCCTGTTTTGTTTTAATTTCTTTTTCCCCGTGTTTTGCTTTTCCTTCCTTGTTGTCCGCCTACCTCGCCGCCCTCCGCCCTCCCTTCCCGCCACCGCCGCTTTTCCCCGCCCCTTTTCTATTCTGTACCCTCCCCGCTCCCGCCTCCCAGCTGCTCCGCCCACCCGCGCACTTCGCCTTAAATGGCGACCGTGCGAACGCGCAGCGGGCGCGCCGATTGTGCGCCGAAGGCGCGCCAAAGGTAAGCCCGTCTGCGCCCGTCCGCGACCGGACCGCGCCCAGTGCCAGGACCCCTGGCCCACGAAGATCCCGACCGACCCGCCTGACGTACTCCGCCGCCACCCTCATCGCTCTCAACACCGGCCGACTCCCAGAATGCCATCAAGCCACTCCAAGACGTACCCACGGACCTTTCAGCTGCCACGCCTGCAAGTTCTCCTGCATCCGGACCAGCCCCGCACCAGCAACCGCCAAGTCGAACACCAGCAGCACCCACCTCAAGTGCATCCTGCTCAACACCCGCTCCGTCCACAGACACGCCATCGAACTCTGGAACCTCCTAGACGCCACAGCCCCTGACGTTGCCTTCCTGACGGAGACCTGGATGAACGCCTCTTCAGCTCCCGACATCGCCATCGCTATCCCAGAGGGCTACAAGATCGTCCGGAGGGACCGAAACGCCAACCAGATGGGAGGAGGCATCGCCATCATCCACAGGAGCACCATCCGTCTCACGACCAGCACCGACAACACCCTGACCAGCGCCGAACACCTGCATTTCCAGATCCACACCAACACGAACACCACCCTCAGAGGCACCCTGATCTACCGACCCCCTGGACCACGCACGCAATTCAGCGAGGACATCGCCGACTTCGTCAGCCCGCATGCCCTCCCCTCCGCTGACTACATCCTCCTGGGAGACCTCAACTTCCATCTGGAGAACAACAACGACCGCAACACCAGCACCCTGCTCGACAACCTCGCCAACCTGGGACTCAAGCAACTGGTGTCCACCCCCACCCACCTCGCCGGACACACACTCGACGCCGTCTTCTCATCCAGCACAGACATCGACTTCAGCCACGCCACAGAGCTTCAATGGACGGACCACAGCTGCGTCCACTTCACCTTCAAGAGAACGACGACCCACCATCACCAGCAACAGGCCGCCCGCAGAAGCTGGAACAAGATCACAGCAGACCAGCTCGCCACCTCCCTGAGCCAGCAGCCTCCTGCCAGCTCAGCGAACCCCAGCCAGGCCGCCGACAACCTCACGAAGTGGATCAGCAACTGCGCGGACGAACTCGCCCCACTGAGGACCCCGCCTAGCAGACCCGGCAGCAAGAAGGCCCCATGGTTCACCGACGAACTCAAGAGCTCCAAAAAGAACTGCCGAGCCCTCGAGAAAGTCTGGAAAAGGGAACCGACACCGGACAACAGGACCTCCTACAAACTTGCCACCCGGAAACACCACCAGCTGATCCGCGCCGCCAAGAAAACAGCATTCAAGAACCGGTTGGACAACAACGCACACAACTGCAAGGAACTCTTCAACATCGTGAAAGAGCTTTCCAACCCCAGCGCAGGAAACAACGACATCACCCCATCGCAAGACCTCTGCAACTCCCTCGCTTCATACTTCCACAACAGGATCATGGACATACACAGCAGCTTCAACAACCAACCAACGCACACCATGACCGAACAACCACCCCCCACCACCACCCTCCACGCCTGGACCCCGATCAGCACCGAAGACACCATCCGCACGATGAACTCCATCCACTCCGGATCACCGACCGACCCCTGCCCTCACCACGTCTTCAACAAGGCCGACGCTGTCATCGCACCCCACCTGCGAGACATCATCAACACATCCTTCGACACCACCATCTTCCCTGAGAGCTGGAAACACGCCGAACTCAGCGCTCTACTCAAGAAACCAACAGCGGACCCCACCGACCTCAAGAATTACCGCCCCATCTCGCCTCTCCCGTTTCCAGCCAAAGTCATCGAGAAGACCGTCAACAAGCAGATGGCCGCCTTCCTCGAGACGAACGGATCCCTCGACCCCTCACAGTCCGGCTTCCGAGCCAACCACAGCACCGAGACCGCCCTCATCGCCGCCACCGATGACATCCGAGCCCTGATGGACAATGGAGAAACAGCGGCCCTCATCCTCCTAGACCTCTCTGCGACATTCGACACGGTCTGCCACCGCACCCTAGTACGGCGCCTCAGCAACATCGGAATCCAGAACAAGGCGCTGGAATGGATCATCTCCTTCCTCGACGGAAGAACACAGAGAGTCCGCCTACCACCGTACAAGTCAGAGGCCTCCGAAGTCATCTGCGGCGTCCCCCAAGGATCATCTCTGAGCCCCACCCTCTTCAACGTCTAGATGAGCCCCCTCGCGGCCATCGTACGCAAACACAACCTCAGCATAATCTCCTACGCCGACGACACCCAGCTGATCCTCTCCCTGACCAACGACCCCGCCGCCGCCAGAGCCAACCTGCACGAAGGGATGAAAGAGGTAGCCGAGTGGATGACGACCAGCCGCCTGAAACTGAACTCGGACAAGACGGAGGTCCTCATCCTGGGCTCCTCACCCTCCGCCTGGGACGATTCCTGGTGGCCTCCCGCCCTGGGCACCGCACCCAAACCGACAGACCATGCACGAAACCTGGGCTTCATCCTGGACTCCTCCCTCTCCATGACCAGGCA
Source organism: Lissotriton vulgaris (assembly GCF_964263255.1). Lineage (NCBI taxonomy): Eukaryota > Metazoa > Chordata > Amphibia > Caudata > Salamandridae > Lissotriton > Lissotriton vulgaris. Next base: position 196,839 of record NW_028255596.1, on the reverse strand, counting down.
AGTCAACAACGTCTCCTCGGCGTGCTTCAACATCCTACGCATGCTACGGAAGATCTTCTGGTGGATCCCCACAGAGACCAGGAAGACCGTCACCCAGGCCCTCGTCACCAGCCGACTGGACTACGGCAACGCCCTCTACGCCGGTACCACCACCAAGCTCCAGAAGAGACTCCAGCGGATCCAAAACGCCTCAGCCAGACTCATCCTCGACATCCCACGAACCAGCCACATCTCCGGACATCTGAGAGACCTTCACTGGCTCCCCGTCAATAAGAGAATCACCTTCCGCCTCCTCACCCACGCACACAAAGCCCTACACGACCAAGGCTCGAGCTACCTCAACAGCCGAGTCAACTTCTACGCTCCCAAACGCCACCTCCGATCAGCCAACCACGCCCTCGCCGCCGTCCCCCGCATCCGAAGAGCGACTACAGGAGGAAGGTCCTTCTCCTACCTGGCCGCCAAGACCTGGAACTCCCTCCGGACCGACCTGCGCCTGACCCAAGACCACCTCTCCTTCAGGAAGAAGCTGAAGACCTGGCTGTTCGAGCAGTAGCGGCACCCCCCCCCCCCCCAGCGCCTTGAGACCCTACGGGTATGTAGCGCGCTTAATAAGTGTCACTGATTGATTGATTGATTTTGTGTGCTTATGTTCTTGGATATTTTCTGTCTATGGGCTTGTGTGTGTGCGTCAATGTGCATATGAGAATGTTTGCTCGCATTTGTGTGTGCTTGTGCATGTATGTGCGTGTGATGGTGTGTGCACGCTGGATTTGTTATTCTCTGGCGGCCGCTGTCCTGGATATTGAGTTTAACTGCCAGATGCCTGACCTTAGGATGGCCACCAGTGTACCAGTGTACAGTACAGTCCCCTGCCTGACCCCAAGGATGGCTTCCTTAGTGGTCCCCTACATGTTTTTACTTCCCTGGGACAACAATTGGACATTGACCAGACCTTGAACCCATCCCCTAACCTGCCTACACATCCGGACTTGGAACCTACGGAACTTACCCCAGACTGTGGAGACATAGCGATTTGGCTGATGCCCGGTGGAGCTACCATATAGCTAAAGAGGAGATGGGTTGTGGACTCCCTCCCTGCCGTCACCTACCCAGCTGGACCTTGGGCAGATTTTCCTCACGTCCCTACGTCCTATCTCCCTCCTACCCCTTTACCCTATCCCCTTACCCTTCATTGCTCCATTCACCTTGTCCCCTATGTTCTTTAAATACTTTTCTTGATACTTATGTAACTTTTAACTGATGTAAATTGCAACATTATTGTTCCTCATATAAAGCGCATTGATTCCTTTGGGTCTAGCCAGCGCTATATAATATCTCATTAATCTAATTTGTTCCCATTTAGTACTCTTTCTATCTTTGTCTACCTCCCTAGCTCCTAGCTCCTATCCCCTGTCCCCTGAATTCTCTCTCCTTTCTTGCTAGTCTACCTAGCCCCCTGTCCTTTGTGCCCTTTCACTAAGCACTCCTTCTCCCCTTGTTGGGGAAAGATTCAATATTTATACTCTGGAGTCTCAGCGAACATGCTGAGAGAGTCCACTGCGCCAAGGGAGTCACTCACAGCTGAGGTATGTTAGGGCACCCCTTGCCAAAGCACTCCCTCTCCTCTTTTTGGGGAAGGATCCAGTATGTAGGCCTTGGAGTCTCAGAGACCCACTGAGAGAGTCCACTGCGTAAAGGGAGCCTCCCGCAACTGAGATAGGGAAGTGATACCACTTCCCCTGGGATCACAGCTTACTGGACTGTGGACGTTGCTTTGACTCGTCAACGGGTTTGTGTCCCAATCACCCTTCCTCTTCTCTTTCCATGCAGTGTCCTTCACCCTCCCCTCCTCTTTCCCGCCTTCATTACCTGTCTACTTCCCCAGCTCCTTCCCCTTCCCCTGAATCTTTCCCCTTGCTTGCTTTTCCTCTTACGTATTTGTGCTTATTGTTTGTCTCGATCTTACAAGTAACTATGTTGCCATGCTCTAATTACTGTGTAACCTTTGTAACGATGTAACCTGTAACTATGATCTGATGCTCATGAAAAGCACTCTGATACCTCTGAGTCTAGCCAGCGCTATATAAAACCTTTAAAATAAAATTTTGGCGGGTGGAGCTATAAGGAGGAATTCAGTTTTTAGTGCATTTAGCTTGAGATGGTTCTCAGCTAACCATGACTGGGTGTTCAAAAGCGTTTTGTTGAGCAGTATGATGTCCTCTGGTGTGTGTATCTTAAGGTACAGTTGTGTATCATCTGCGTACATGTGAAATTGTATGTTGGATGCTTGCAACAGGACAGTGAGCGGTTCCTTAAATAAGTTAAACAGTGTTTGAGATAGAGCGGACCCTTGTGGGACTTCCAATGTTACTGGCACGGATTTGGACAGGGTATTGTTGGCCTTGAATTTTTGAGTCCGGTTTTGAAGAAAGGAGGTAAACCAATTAAGCACTGACCCTGATAGTCCCATTCTGTGATTCAGCAGATATATCAGGTTATCGTGTTTGACAGTATCAAAGACTGAGGAGAGGTCTAATAGGATGAGTAGGCATGAACCGTTCTGATCAAGTATTTGTAGAGCATCATCAATTATGTGTGTCACAGCTGATTCAGTGCTGAGCCATGCTCTGAAGTCAGATTGGTGTTTATCCAGAAGATCAAAGTGGTCAATGTGTTTTGTCAATTGATGTAGTACGCATTTTTCCAGGAGTTTGGCTATAGTAGGGCTATTGGAAATTGGGCGATAGTTGTTAAGGTCCATGGGGTCAGCTGTGGGTTTTATGAGGATGGGTGAAACCTGTCCTACTTTGAGGATGTTAGGGATGCAGCCTTGATGGGTTGAGCTGTTGATGATTTTGGTCCAGAGCGGCGGAATCAGTGGGGTTGAGTCTTTAACGGCGTTAGCCGGGAGAGGATTGGAGGTGTGATTGGCTGGCTTGAGGGTGCTGAGGATCTTGCCTATTGCTTCTTCGGTGTAGTTATAAAAGGAAGACCAAGCTTCGTCATTTTTTAGTTCCAATTTTGAGGTGGCAAGATGTGGCAACATGGAAGAGTAAGGGGTGTTTTGGTGTGCACGCTTGAATGTAGGATAAGGTCGTTGAGAAGGTCTGTCTTGAAATTTTCAGTCTTTAGATTGAAGAAGGTAGCACATTTTACGCACGTGGGTTGAGTATGAGCGGTGTCTTGAGATCGTTGAGGTAAATCCTTAGATTGGGTTTTGATTAGTTCAAAATGTTTTTGGGGGCGGTTTCTTGCTTGGTCTAGTTGGTGGGTGAAAAAGTCTGCTTTAGTGCGCTTGATCTTTCTACGATACGAATTTCTCTTTTTCCTTAGAATATTGGAGGTGCAAGTCGGATGGTACTGATCTCCAAATGCTTCCGGAAGTTCTATGAGAACGTCTATCATTGTTCAGCAAGCCATTATACCAAGGTTTAGAATCTTTAGAGGACACGCTCTTAAGTTGAAGAGGAGCAACCATATTAATAACCGAGGTCATCGATGTGAGGTCGTGAACATTGGAGAGGCCAGCTGGGGGCTTGAGTAGTTCATGGCTGTAGGTGGGTAAAGAGTTGGGGTTGAGTTTTTTCAAGTCTCTTTTTCATATCTTTGGCTTTGTGGATTGGGCTGCTTTAAGTTTCACAATTTCCCTAATAGAGCAGGTGATGATATGGTGGTCTGATCAATCACAGAGTAGGATTGAGTCAAGCTGAAGGAGTCATTTTTGGAGATTATTAAGTCCAAGGTTGCGCCTTTGTTGTGTGTGGGGCTGTTTCAAATTTGGGTGAGGTCTAGCGCACAAAGGAAGTTTTTGAGACTGTTGACCATTGAGGTCATTCCAGTGGAGATTGAAGTTGCCTAGGAATATTTGAGTGTTTTGTCATCCAGTGTTCGTTGTGACCAAGTCAATGAAGTGTTCCGTGAATGCGAGGTTGTCGTCGGGTGGGTGATAGATGATGTGTAAAGAGCAAATTGGAGTAAAAGTGCTATTGATGTTAATGCACATGTATTCGCAGGTGGAAAGTGTAGGGGATAAGGCTCTGTTTACTAAGATGCTGCTGCGATGTATGCACGCAATTCCTCCCCCAAGCTTACCGCTCCTGTCCAGTCTGATGATGTCATAATTTGGTGGTACAAGAATGTCCAGGAGGGGCGAGGAGGATTCCGTTAGCCAGGTTTCTGTTAACACAATCAGGTCAAGCGCCTGTCTACTATGTGTCTAGAGGCCGATCTGCTGTTAATAAGAGTGCATCTAAGACGTGGTGAGATGAGGGAAGGGGTGGGATCGATTGTGAGTGTGATTCTTCTATTGGTGGTAAACATTTATTTGATAATCAATTTTATTGTTCTGAAAAGTAAAGAACAAATCAGCAATAGACACGGAAGACAGTGAATCATTGACATTTATAGGAGCATAATATCCCATGATTACCGACCCCAGAAGGTATACACAGGCACAGTAACTGAGGAAAGTATTTCAATCATTCCACAGTACCCAGCTATTTTCCCTACACCCTACGGTACTTCTTGGGACATCCTCAGCCACATACAGGGTTTTTTCTTGGGTCCCGCACCAGTCCACCCCCCTTCCCCATTTCCTGGGGTCAGGTGAGTCCGGACATTTCCACGCCGCCGCTATGTCATGTTTAGCTACAAAAATGGCTTGTGTTAAAAAATAGTTTTTGTTTCTGGACCCATCCAGCCCATCAATCATATCATTTGTAAAGCGCACTACTCACCCGTGAGGGTCTCAAGGCGCTGGGGTGGGGAATGCTGCTACTGCTCGAAAAGCCAGGTCTTGAGGAGTTTACTGAAGGTCAGCAGGTCTTGGGTTTGCAGTAGGTGGATAGAGAGGGTGTTCCAGGTCTTTGCGGCGAGGTAGGAGAACGATCTGCCGCCTGAGGTCGCTCTTCGGAAGCGGGGGACTGTAGCGAGGGCGAGGTGAGCGGAGCGGAGCTGGCGGGTGGAAGTGTAGAAGCTGAGTCATCTGTTGAGGTACGTTGGTCCGGTGTTGTGGAGTGCCTTGTGTGAGGAGCTTGAAGGTTATCCTCTTGTTGACCGGGAGCCAGTGCAGGTCTCTCAGGTGGGGTGTGATGTGGCTGCGGCGAGGGATGTCGGATCAGGTGTGCAGAGGCGTTCTGGATGCGTTGGAGCCGTCTCATGAGTTTGGCCGAGCCTCCTGCGTAGAGGGCGTTTCCATAGTCCAACCTACTGCTGACAAGGGCCTGGGTGACTGTTCTTCTCGTTTCAGTGGGGATCCACTTGTAGATCCTACGGAGCATGCGGAGGGTGTTGAAGCAGGAGTAGGAGACGGCGTTGACCTGTTTAGTCATGGAGAGGGTGGAGTCGAGGATGACCCCTAGGTTGCGTGCGTGGTCAGTGGGTGTTGGAGTGGTTCCCAATGCAGTCGGCCACCAGGAGTCGTCCCAGGCCAAAGGGTTGGATCCGAGGATGAGGACCTCTGTCTTGTCTGAGTTCAGCTTCAGTCGGCTGTTCCTCATCCATTTAGCAACGGCCTTCATTCCTTCGTGAAGGTTGGTTTTGGCGGTGTGGGGGTCCTTGGTGAGGGAGAGTATCAGCTGGGTGTCATCGCCATAGGAGAGGATGTTGAGGTCGTGCCGATGGGCGACATGGGCGAGCGGTGCCATGTAGATGTTAAACAGAGTTGGGCTGAGGGTTGAGCCCTGGGGTATGCTACAGATGATCTCGGTGGCTTCGGAGCGGAAGGGGGAAAGGCGGATGCTCTGTGTTCTGCCGGAGAGGAAGGAGGTGGTCCAGTCCAGGGCCTTCTCTTCTATCCCAGCGTTGTGGAGGCGTGTTCGTAGTGTGTGGTGACAGACCGTGCCGAAGGCAGCTGACAGGTCCAGGAGGATGAGGGCAGTCTCAGTGCTGTGGTTGCTGCGGAACCCGGACTGGGAAGGGCCCAGGATGTTGTTCTCCTTGAGGTAGCGGGCCAGTTGTTCGTTGACGGTCTTCTCGATGACCTTTGCCGGGAACAGGAGCAGGGAGATGGGCCGGACGTTCTTGAGGTCCTTGGGGTCCGCCTTAGGTTTCTTGAGTAAGGCGTTGATCTCGGTGTGCTTCCAGCTTTCCAGGAAGGTTGCTATCTCGAAGGAAGTGTTGATGACTTTCCGGAGATGGGGTGCGATGGATGTGCTGGCTTTGTTGAAGAGGGCATGGATCTGACAGAGATCCGGAGTGGATGGTGTTCATGATTTTGATGGTGTCATCGTCGTTGATGTTGGTCCAGTAGAGCAGGCGGTGCGGATGGTGGTCGTGGGGGCGGAGGTCTCAGCGGGTTTCGTGGATGTCTGTGATCTTGCGGTGGAAGAAGGTGGCCAGCGAGTCGCACAGGTCTTGGTGTTGGAGCTGGGGTTGGAGAGTTCCTTCACGATGTAGAAGAGCTCTTTGCTGTTGTGCGCGTTGTTGTCTAGGCGGTCTTTGAAGGAGGCCCTTTTGGCGGATGTGATAAGGTGATGGTGTCTGCCAGTGGCATTCTTGTGGGCGGCGTGGCTGTCCAGTGTTCGATCACAGAGCCAGATATTCTCCAGCTTTCGGCAGGTTTGCTTGGAGGCCCGGAGGTCTTCAGTGAACCAGCTGGCTTTCTTGTTGGTATGATTGTTGGAGGGTTTCTTGATCGGGGAGAGGGCGCAGTCATTGATCCACTGTCTGAGGTTGCGGGCGGCGGTGTCGGGGTCGGTATGGTGGGCGGGTGGGCTCTGGGCGAGGGTGGTGGTTAGCTGGTCTTCGGTGACTTCGCTCCAGCAGTGGTGAGGCACCTGTTGGGTGTGGTGGTGCATGGTGGGTTTCTTGAAGGTGAAGCGGATGCAGCGGTGGTCGGGCAAGTGGAGTTCGGTGGTATGGTTGAAGGAGACGTGGGGGCTTGCGGAGAAGATGGGGGGTCAAGCGTGTGACCGGGGGAGTGGATGGGTGTTGTGACGAGTTGTCTGAGTCCGAGGTTGGCCAGGTTGTCGATCAAGGTGGTGGAGTTGGTGTCGTCATTGTTCTCGAGGTGGCAGTTCAGGTCTCCGAAGAGGATGTAGTCCGTGGAGGCGAGGGCGAGGCGAGTCAGCGATGGAGTCGCTGAACTGTGGTCGGGGTCCAGGCGGCCTGTAGGTGAGGGTTCCTGTGAGGGTGGTGTTGGGGTCGGTGTGGATCTGGAAGTGCAGTTGTTCGGCGGTGCTGGGGGTGTCGTCGTTGTTGGTCGAGACTCTGAGAGTGTTCTTGTGGACGATGGCAATTTCTCCTCCCGCTCTGTTGGTGCAGTCCTTGCGGGTGATCTTGTAGCCTTCTGGGATGGCTATGGCTATGTCGGGTGCCGAGGCGGGGTCCAGCCAGGTCTCCGTCAGGAAGGCGACGTCTGGGAAGGTTGAGTGGAGTAGGTCCCAGAGTTTAATGGCATGTTTTCGGGCGAAGCGGGTGTTGAGAAGGATGCATCTGAGGTGGTTGGGTTCTTTCCTGGTCGGCAGCGTGGTGGGGCGGATGCTTGTGAAGCTGCAGTTCCGGCAGGTGAAAGCTCCGTGGGTGCGCTTGGGGGGGCCAGGATGCAGGTGTGTGATCGTCCGGTGTTGTGCGCGTGGAATGTTCTGGCATCGTAGTGGTGTCGGGCGTCGTGGCATTCGTGGTGTCCAGGGGTCCTGGTGCTGGGAGCGGTCCCAGCACGGACGGGCACATATGGGCTTGTCTTAGGTGCGCCACAGGCGCGCCAGCGGTGCGGCCGCTGTGCGGTAGCGTAGCGGCTTCCATATGAGGGGATGTGGGAGGGAGTCGCAGCTGGGAGGCGGGAGCGGGGCGGCAAATGGGATTGCAGATGGGCGGGGCCACAGGGACGCAGCGGTTGGAAAAATGGGCGGGGCCACGGGAGAACTGGGCACAGGAAGGAAAAACAAGTTTAGGCAAGAAAACAAGTACAGGCACAGAGGAATAAAAACAAGTCTGGGCAAGAAAGCAAGTTAGGCACAGGGGAATAAAAACAAGTCTGGGCAAGAAATTAAGTACAGGTGCAGGGGAATAAAAACAAGTCTGGGCAAGAAAGCAAGTAGAGGCACAGGGGAATAAAAACAAGTCTGGGCAAGAAAGCAAGTACAGGCACAGTGGAAGAAAAACAAGTCCGGGCAAGAAAGCAAGTACAGGCACAGGTGAATAAAAACAAGTCTGGGCAAGAAAGAAAGTTAGGCACAGGGGAAAAATACAAGATTAGGCAAAAACAATGCAGGCAGAGCCGTGCAGCAGCGTGGGGAGCGACCTGCCTGCGAGCAGGGTCATAGGTGAACCTATCTGTGATCCCCAAAAGAGAATGACTGGGATCATGGGGAACCACCCAACCCAGGACCTCTGTGAGCTCCTCCTCAATAGCTCCCCTGAATTGCGCAAGGTGGGGGCATGACCAGACCATATGGAAAAATTCATCTGGGGCATGGCCTCACCTTGCACAGGATGCATCCGGGCACAAGCCTGCCGGGTGGAGGCGCAAGAGAGTGAGATATGCAGCATTCAATTAGTATAGATAAATCAGTCTAAGTTTGGCGGAAGCGGTGATTGTCTTGGCTGCCATGAGGGTGTCACACCAGTCTACCTCATCAAGGGGGATCCTCCCACTCCACCCATTGGTCCCTTAACTTGTCCAGTGAGGTGGGGTTGTTGTTGACCAAACTGCGGTAAATGTGGGAGATACCCCCTTTGCCCAAGTCACCCAGCATAGTCTGCGCCTTGGGAGGGCTATAATCCAGGAGCCTAGTATCATCTGTGAAATGTGTGTGGAGGGCATGCCACAGCTGTAGATATTTATAGAAATGGGATGGGTTGAGGGACTAGCGGGTCTGGAGTTTCTGAAATGAATGCATATGGCTGTTAGCCCAGACATCCCCAAGTTGTGAGATTCCAATAAGGTCCCATGATTTAAACCCTTGCAGCCCACTAACCTCTTAGAACCATGTTTGCTGCCAGAGGGGTGTACATTTGGTCAGCTTACGCGTCCAGCGATTGTGGCGTAATGAGGCCCGCAAGGCCAACAGCACGGAACGCGTCGCATTGGGCATCTGAGATTTAATGGACCCCCGTACATCAGTGATTGGATTTTGGGTAGACCTATGGTGGTAGACTTACTAACATTATTATTTGATCGTTTCTTTGGACTTCACCATTTTGAGAACCTATATTGTTGAGGGGTTGTTTTAAACAATGTACACTAGAGGCTGAAATGTAAACACAAGTGGCTTCCACCAGTTTTCACTCACACTAAAGATGCCAGCTGGCTAATGCCAGACACAGCTAAAGACAGAGATGAAAAGTTATACCTAGAAAATCTCAGTAAGTCACAAGAAGATCATGAGAAATCTATACATCAGTCTCTTCAGTTCTATAACCAATATGGCAGAATTCAAAGAAAAAATAAGGAGCCAACTTTTTTACTCAGACATCTCTTTGTTAACAGTTTCCATATACAAAAACTACCATGAAAAAGCATTATTTATTTATTTATTTAGAAGTTTTCTATAGCGCTAACAAGACCCGAAGGTAGCAGAGCGCTTTACAGTAAAGGCATGAAAAGGTGGACAAAAAGACAAGTAACAAATAAAGGTGATCATCAAATGACAGTTAGGGGAGAGGAGAAGTTCGTACAGTAGGACTTCTTGGCAATAGGATACAGAGTTCTCACATAGTTCTGGGGATGGATGTTGATCCTAGTTACCCAGGACCTAGGGAACGGATGAGGAACAAGGATTTGTTACTCCTTAGACATTACTCCTTAGACACAAGGATGCAGTATTCCATTACACTGCAGCGCAAAGGCCATCCGCCATAAAATGGCTGTTTTATATTCTGTTATTATTGCAGGATCACCAAGGGGCCCAGGGGCCTTGTGAACAATCAGTTCTACATGGTCAGGAAAAAACATTCAACAAAAGGAAAACAAGGAAAACAATAAAGTGCATGAAAAGGAGACATTAGATTGTAGGTTAAAGATAGCCATCTGTTGTAGGTAGTGATCCCTTCCGGACCTCTAAGGGAGGACCTTGAGGCAAGGAGCGGTAACAAGCCAATCGGGCAGGGCATGGAGGCTCAGTCAAAAAGATGAAGGGCCTTGAAGCATGAGTTTTCCAGTCTTGAAAAGTGGAGTAGGCGAGGTTGCCAGATTTAAGTGAATTTCCTTTCTGTATGGGTAATTACATGAGATAGAGTTTCCATGTCGAGGACCTGTCACATACGTGCGTACTCTTGAGCCATTGGAGGGGCATGTGGCTTTTTCTAGTGAAGAGCTACTGGTTGCTTGGCGGCCCCTAACGTGACTAATTAGGTACCATTCTGTGTGAGTCATGGCTTGCAAGAGCGGTGGTCAAACACATAGAATGATAGTCGAGTAAGAATCTGGAAGCAGGAAACCCACTGTCTCCTTAATGTGGCTAAGTATTTCTTCACAAAAGGTTGTGATAAAGGGGCATGACCACCATATGTGTATGAAATCTCCTGGAGCCATCGCACAGTGCCAGCAGAGTGGGGAAGAGGCAGGGAAAATAGGGTGTGGGCGCTTGGGTGTGAGACACCAGCTTGAATGAGGATTCATATTGTTTTTATGCATTTGTGTATTCAAGGGATATCTCACCAAAGTTGTTCCCACTGCTTTGTGGGTTGAATCTTCATCAACTTCTTCATGCCATTCTGTTTGAAAAGGATGTGGTTTGGGTGGGGTGGAATGCTGGAGAACCATATATGTGCGAGAGATTAGCCCTGAGTCCTGTCAAAAGACTGATCTAGGGTCTCCAAAGAAGTGAACTGGCACCTGGTTCCTAAGCGTTGAGTGGGGAGAGGTCACAGTGGCAAAGTTGAATATACTGTAGCTTAGTAGATGCAGGAAGACTAAAGGCCAGATGTAGGTATCCAAGTACCGGTAGCGGCCGAAAATACCGGTATTTGGATACCCAGATGTACGGCATCTTAAAATACAGATATGGTAAATTTACCGAATCGGTAATGTTACCGATTCGGTAAATTTACCGATTCGGTAAATTTACCGATTTGGTAAAATTACAGATTTGGTAAAATTACCGATTTGGTAAAATTACAGATTCGGTAAAATTACCGAATCTGTATTTTGAGATGTAGGTGGCACTGTCAACAGTGCCACAGGGCTTTAACGATTTGTTATTTACCACCAACTATTAGTTGGTGGTAAATAACGAATACCTGTGTATATGCAAATCTGTGCATGTACACCTGTGCCATGTGGCACACAAGCCCTAATCAGGGGTGCAACAGGGTGTCAAAGTGACACCCTGCCACCCTTGACTTATTCTGTATTTACCAAATCGGTAATTACCGATTCGGTAATTACTGAATCTTACTGATTCGGTAAAAAATACCGAATATTTACCTACATCAGATTTACAGATTCTAAAATACCGAATCGGTAAAATTCGGTATTTTAGAATCGGGAAAAATGATTTACCTACATCTAGCCCTTCTTTTCGACATCCGTCAAAAAATTTAAAGGATTTGCCCTCAGACAAATCCCTAAGGGTGCAGCATTCCCCTTCCCTACAATGATGAAAAGAGTGTGGTTGTAAGGTTGGGGCGAAATCTGGGTTCTGCACCAGGGGTGTTAGGTGAGGGGAAGGTGAATCAGGCCTTATTTCAGAGGCACCCTATCTCATATTTCCAAAACGTTTTTCATACGGGTGGCAATATATATGCTCCACGGCCTTGCATTGTTGGGAAGCTCCAACAGATCCCAAAGGGATTGACAAGCCACGGCCCGGTCCATGTGGAACCAATGTTTGTCACTTTCCCTCGCAACCAACTCAGCAATATATATCGTAAGTGGACCACCCAATAGTACTCAAGGAGGTTGGGGCACCCCAGATCCCCCCTATCTTAGGGCAGCATCAGTACAGTGTTAGAGGAGCCCTCCAAATGAAGTTACGTGTATCGCGCTGAAGGCACATAATATCATCTTGAGGGACCAGGATGGGCAGGGTTTGGAGAGGTAGAGTATTTTTGGGAGGAGGGACATCTTTATTGTGTCTAGGTGACCAATCCAGGAAACCTGGAGTGGTTTCCAACTGCGAAGATCTTCCAGGATAGATTTCCGATATTCCGTCCAGTTGGCTGTCGTCCATGTAGCTAAAGAGGGTGTAAGGTTGAGGCCCAGTTATCTTAAAGTGAGAGGCCCACTGGACAGGAATGGGAGACTATATCGCTAATAGGTCGGCGGAGGGGATGGTTAGATTTAAGGCTTGCGATTTAGACATATTGATTTTGAAGCCCAAAACCTTTTCAAATGGGGTCAGTGTATGTACTAATGCCGGGAGGGATGACTCAGGGTGGGCAAGGGTCATTATAAGGTGATTTGGTGTGTTCACCCCCAAAAGGTATGCCCACAGTGTCCTCTGACTATCGAATGGCAACTCCCAGGAGTTCTACTACCAGGGCAAATAGGAGGGGCAATAGGGGCAGCCCTGTCTTATGCCGCTCCAAAGATGGATTGTCTGGGACAAGCCTCTGTTCACACGGATCCTATGCTGTGTTGTGCGGTGCTGGTAGAAGTAGAGGTATAGGTGGCCATTATTCTTGTGATCATCGAGGAACTCAGTCCTATCTTTCAAAGGACAGCCTTTAAAAAGGATTACTAACCCTGTCAAATGCCTTCTCTGCTGCAAGCAAGAGAACGCAGTACGGGATAGCATGATGGTGTGATTTCTCCACTAGGTGAGCCAACCGGCGAACATTATCCATCCCCTGCCTATTACGAATAAAGCCGACCTGGTCTGGACCAGTAAGACCCGGGAGATAGGGTTACAGTCTGTTTACTAGGATTTTTGTATAGAGCTTGGCATCTGTATTTAAAAGCGCAATGGGACAGTAGGAGGCACAAGGGGAGGGATCCTTGCCTGGTTTTGCAATCAACGTAATCTCTGCCTCCGACATAGTGGGAGTGAGGCCCGAAGTGGCGGTGAAAGTATTAAACAATGCAAGTAAATGCTCCTGTAGTTGGGGAAGAAATTTATGATAAAAGGACGCTGGGAGGCCATCGGGCCCGGGGTCTTGCCCAGGGGGAGGCCCTTCAGGGTGAGTTGAAGCTCCTCAGGAGAGAAAGGAGTCTTAATCACCTCTGAGTGTGCTTGATCCAGAGTTTCCCACCTATATCCCGCAAGATAACTGTCAATGGCCTCCGGAGAGGTGTCTTCGCCATTGTAAAGATTATAATAGAAGTCAAGGAACGCCTGCTGTTTGGCAACTTCTGAGGTTGCCCAAGTATGATCTGCAGTACGAAGCCCAGGAATATGTGTGTGGGTTAATTCTTTCCAGAGCTTTTGCTCCAAGAGAATTCCATTTTATTCCCACCTCATAGTATTTTTGTTTAAGTGCAAGCAAGTTGCTCTCCGCTTTGTTAGTACGATGTACTCGTAGCTGGCCCTTCAACAATGCTAAACGCTGTTTATTGCACCAGGATGGGGCAGAGTAGTCAAGGCATTCCAACTCTTTATTGTTACCTGCAAGGCCGTATCTCCCACCTTAGCCTCTCGTGTCCGGGCAATAACTATTGTAGTGATGGTTCCTTGAATAGTGGACTTGAATCCGTCCCAAAGAGTATGTGCTGAGATGTCAGGGTGTGTGTTAAGTTCCAAGTAGTTTGCTATTGCTTATCGGACGTGCTCAACATCTACAGGATCACGGAGTAGCTGCAGAGGGAGGCGCCATGGCGGGCAAGACTGAGCCTCCCCCTTAACCAAGAACAAGTGAGCTCTAAGTGTGCATGATTTGATATGGAAATATCTGATATAAGGGCAGTATCCAGGTCACGTAGTAGGGATTGAATCATAAAGAGGTATGTGAATATGACTGATGGACATGTGGAAAGAAAGAAAAATCCAAAGTGTCTGGGTAGCGGTGTCACCACACATCAACTAACCCCATGTCAGTGATGTCACGTTTGAGAGCCACAGGCATAGCACCCGTTCTGTGAAAGGAGGTGGCGCTACGGTCGTCGTCAGTGTCCCGACTAGGTTGAAGTCTCCCCCAAAAACCATATCTCCCCACCTTCTTTGAGAAAGCTCCTGAGATAGGCGTCTTGGGCCTGATTTAGTGCATAGACGTCTACAAAGGTGAGGGTGTGCTGGCCACGTTGTACCGTTAGTTTAAAAAAGCAATCTTCTTCATTCTGAACCACCCACGAGACCCCATAATAGAAAGTGGTACATAGGGTGTGCCGTGCGAGGAATGTTGTGTCGAAGGAGAAAAATAACATCAGCATTCTGTTGAAGCAGATATCACCATATCATTTTTCTTTTGTTTATTGCGTTGAGTCCTCACACATTGAGGTTGAGGAGTTTAACCTGGGAGTCAGTAGTCATAGATGTGGACTAAAAACAGGCCCATTAAGCGGACATGTAGAGTTTCATTGGAGCAGCAAAAGACAGAGAGTGTGAAAGGGGGAGCAAGAAGCAACCCCGGAATGGCTCACCTTCCCGGCAGACATCAGGGAATGATCAAGTGGGAGGGCCAGGCCATCTACAAAGTGGTTAAAGAGCATGTGGTGTGCATGCTGAGGTAAGTACAAAGAGGGATAGAAAGTATGGTCCTCAGGGATGCCCAGTAACCTAAAGAAAGAAAAATGTATGTTAAAGTGAACAAGGGTCAAAGGCTAACCGTGCCAAAATAGTTGACCCAGAACTAGGTATCGCCTACGCAAAACTGAGCCTGCCATACAGGACATGTCACTCCCCAAAAGTCTTGATCAGTGGGACAGTGCCTAAGACCATCCAGACCCCAGGGCCGATGATTGTCAGAGCCAGTAGTGTGTCATATTGTCACCCAGGCTAGCTCAGTGCCCGCAGGGAAGGTGTAAAGGAAGTAAGAAGAAACAGTGCAGGCTATGCATCACCCAGTCCAGATGAGATCCAGTAGTGTCCCACCCTGGAACACAGAAGACTCACGCACAAGGTAGCAACCATCCCCAGTGAGTTTGGAGGGTTCAGAGTTTCAGTTTGACTCTCCGATGTCAAAGGAGGAGGGGTAGAGGTGTTGTAAATTAGCATAAATGGGTTAGCGTTAGCAGAAGCCATTTTGCATTTAGAAGTTATCTTATCCGCTTTTTAGAAGCCATTTTAGTTTCTGGAGGCCATCTTGGCTACCATGTGCTGCCATGTGCTCACTTTCTGTATTGTCCTACCTTCCTTTTAGCTGCGCCTGAAGTCTGCCTAGTAACAAGATATATTTAGCCTCCTCCACTTCCACACATGCTCAGAAATGCCTGGTAGAGTCTGCATCTGTTACTGATTAAGTTTTACATAGGAATGTGTTCACTACGTTCTGAAAACTGTTAGTTCCTCCCACTTGGTTCCATATGTCCATATTAGGTATTCCTTGTGTGCTCACAGGAACTAAGACTGCCCCCTTTCATGTATGCTTACTGTGTAAGTCTGAAAATGTATATAAGGCGCCTGCCTTCTGACTTCCTCAGACTGCCTCATTCATTTGCCATGGCTTTTGGGCGACGCAGCCTCACCTCACATGAGTGTAATAAATTGTCCTTTGATATTTCAGAATTCTGTGTCAGTCTCTAACTGCTTTTAAAGGACTCCAAGGTTTTTGAATTTCACAATTGGCGACCACGAAGGGACTCATCAGAGAGGTGACAGTCTGGAGGATTGATCAATTTGCTAGGAGGCAGAAGACTACTGAACAGCATGGGACTGGGTTCTGCAAAAGGTATGCTGTGCACGGCGCGCCTCTGGTGATTCCTTGTGTCTGCAGGTCGGTGTGTTTTCTGCCCTTCCTAACCTCTGGTCCTCCCAAGAATGTCACCCCCCTGACTGAGAACACTTTTGGCGTGAGTATTAAAATGTAACATAAAAAGATAGACTGTTAGATGAGACTTGGCAGTTAGAATTTGGACAGCTTATGTTTGGTAAAAGTAATTTTGCGGCGCCTGTTCTACGTTTTGAATGCCTTTGTAACGCTTACTGTGGCATATTTGAGTTTGAGATAGACTTGTCTACTTTGAATTGTGTGTGATCTTCGAAGAATATGATATGAATATGATTTGATGTGATTTGATTTGATATGTATGTGTTGCAACTCATATAGGCAGGTAATGCGAGGATATTTCCTCCACCTTTGATAGTAGTGTATACTCTGCACTATTTTTTGGCATGCCTGTTGTCCTTGGTTAAGCTCACATGTTAAAATGTGTTGCTTTTGTGAACGGTACCATAATGTGATGTGAAGTAAATGAGCCGGCTTCCCTTAGAAGGGATACCTAAATAGGTTTAGGTGTGAAAACATATTTCTTCCTTGGTGATATTGTATCCTCAGGGAACTAAAATATGGCCATAATACATGTAAGGATCCTTTTGTTCTGTGCACTTTTATGAATGGGGAATGCAGAGCGATTCTTTGGTGCTCTGCCAGTTAAAACTTGTGAATTGAAACATCATTGCCAAACATTCCTTGTAAATATGACGTACAACTAGCATTTACAATTGGTTTGGTTTAAGATCTGTTTGTGGCTTGTTTTTTGTTTCAGTCCTATGTGTTGATCTGTGGGTTCAATGTGCGTTTAAATGTGGGGTTTTTGTTCCTGTTAGTGTAATTTCTGCTTGTGAATAGCGTTGGCGCGAATTTATGAAACACATGCCTTAAGCGCTGTATTGTGTGTCCTGTATGTTTGAAATATTTCTGTTTCTGTGTGAAATGAGCTCAATGCGTGAATGTGGATTTCTTGATGTTTTCAGTCTGTTAAGGAAAATGTTGCATTAATTGATATTAGGTGAAAATTAAATAAGAATGCAGTAATTTGCCATGTTACCTGCAAAAAAAAATCGCTATATGTTGCTTTTTAAATTATAGACTAAACAAAGGCACATATGTGCAAACTGTTGAAATGCTTAAATTAGATAAAGTTAAAATTTACATTCACTAGGAACATGAAAAGGCCTCAAAATTAAATTGTGTGTTCTGTAGGGAAAATCGAATTTGAAGCCCTCCTTTGCTTACATGCATTTTCATACATGTAAAATGTTAAAGTTTCAGTTAAACGTGAATTTTTGCTACGTTTAAATGTATTTTGTGGCACACACTTTTCTAAAAAATGTCTGTTTCCTGAAAGCTCTAGGGTCAGCTTTGTGGAGGCCATTTCCTGCCTTGAGAACAGCATGTGTTGTTTTTGAAAGGCAATAAAAGACACTGGAATGTTTATTCAGGCCAGAGACTAGCTGGTAGTTTTAACACGGGCTGAATTTAGGAACTCAGAATAAGAGTTTTAAAGGGTTACAAAAGTAAGTTGCATTATTTTATATCACAAGAAGGCATTTCAATTGAGGGTTGTTCTCTGTTTTTTTTTAAAACACAGTAAAATGAAAAGGGGGTTTATCTCTGGTGATGTTGCTCAATGTCCTCTTTTAAATTTTGGCGCGAAAATCTGCCATGTTTTCAGTAAGGCTTCTGCGCATAGGCTCCTCCATGACTGCATCTAAATTGATAGGCAAAAAGATGCAGTTTGGGTTTTAAATGTGGTTTTAGCAATTCAGATTGGGTTTGAGGAAAAAAAATAATAAAGAAATGAATAATTTCTTAAACATGGAAAAATTATTTGAAAAAAATATGTGTTTTTCAAAATAGTTTTTGGATATTCATAAAGCTTAATACTCATACTATGACCTCCTAAAATTAAAATTTGATTAAAGTACTGTGTGACTGCTTAAATAGGACATTTGCATGTTAAGGGTTTACTTGGCGCAGGCTGAAAGCTCATTTTTCTAAGCCATTACATGCAAGATACTTCATGTTTACTCTTTGTAATTTGTAAAGCACATTCTGGGGTTGATTAATATGTAATGCAAGTGTAGGATTTTCATTTTTATGTACCCCACAGTCAAAAGTCGAAATCTAGTTAAAATTGACTTTTTAACAAGCATTCTAGTCATTTACCATAGCATTGCAGAGTTTTTTGGCTTTCAGTAAAATGCATATTTGTGTATATTACAAACTGTGGGTTGTTATTAGTCGAGGTTGTTCTTCATAGCTCAGTGACCTATTGTGCCTGGTGCAGAGGGTTATGTTTAATATCAGGATTAAAAACTCAAATTTCGGCAGGGCCTATTCTGTCTTTTATCTTTTTAGAGTTGATAACTGGGTACCCCTGTATAGAGTGGTAGCAAACATTTAATATAATGCTGGTATGCTCTGTTGTCATGTTCTGCAAATTGTTCACAGTAAATGTTTTACTAAATGCATTTTATTCCTGAAAGAAGTCATTTATATAACATGTGTTTTTCAACAGGGTTGATCTTGTAGCTTAGAATGAGTGGGGAATGGTTTCTGGCTTTGTAAGTTTAAGGGAGGAAATAGGATATAGGGCCTGAGAGGACCGCACGGTACGCCTGGCAGAATTTGACCTTAAGGTCAGTGAGAAGGGGGTTTAGGAGTAAGTAAGTGAACAGATGGAGCAACGACTGCTTGGTGAAAAGCTTCTCTGATTAGCAGAATTTCAAGCTTGCACATTAGATGGGTTACATGAGGGTTTTTGTTTTTGAGAAGTGCATTCTTGACCAGCCTTAAAGAAAGGAAAACAGCAGGCCCTCAGGGGCTTTGGGGAGAGGGGGGACCATGAGGGGCTCGCAGGCTCCCAGGGCTATGAAGGGCCGCAGGCTCCCAGGGCCATGAGGGGCCGCAGGCTCTCAGGGCCTTGAGGGCAGGGGGTCTGACGGGGCCACATGGAAAGGCTGGTGCAAGGGATGCAGTGTGTCTGTGAAAAAGTTTTACAGTCAATATGAAAGTGGGTTAGCATGTTTTACAATGAGGATGGTTGGTTAACAGTTGAGATTTACTCTGTTATGCGCTGTGTTAGTAGTATGTTGCAAAGAGATGGGTTTTATTATGACTTCTTTGAAATGAAATGTTTGTGTGTTTTTTTCATGATTTTGCATTTTTCCCTTCTGAATGGTTCTTGCTCACCCTTGTTTATCATAAGTGACACTGTAAGTTTATTGACCAGTTTGATAGCCAGCAACTGGTGATCACCTGGTAAAAGCGGGGTGTGAGTAAATTAAAAAGCGTAAGTTTGGTACAAATTGACTTTGATTTCGTTTTTGACAAATTAAGCAGGTCTGGATTTCAGGTTTTCAGTTGCATGAATGCATGTGTTTTTCTGCTTGATTACAAATGCCATTGTGCTTTGTTTATGCTTTTTGCGCTTATTATACTGCATGTATATTTGATGGCTTGATCATGATGTTGTTTTGTTTTATTAGCTGCTTTTTGATATTATTACAAATTTGCCTGTGTTGTGAAGAGACATGTATGACGGTATGTGTCGCTCTACACCACGTGGTTAATATCTGCGTTTATACTAAATTTCACAGATATGATATTTGCATACTGTAATCATGAAAATACATTTGCCTCACCAGTGGATGTTAAAATTTGACCATAATAGTATTGAAGTAAAATAAAAGAGATATACAGGAAGCCACAATACAGATACTGCCCTTTCTCCCTTAAGGAACAGGCAGGCCCAGATTTATATACATATCCTTGATTGGACCTAAGGATGCAATTATAGATTCGTGGCTCTTGTTAAAAGGTGGCCTAACTTTTTCATTTTTTCTACATTTTTCATTTTTTCCCTTGAAGGAGGAACTGGACCATTAACTGGGATTACTGTGTATGGTGTAGCGTTTCTCACCAGATGTTGCATTGTGTCCAGACTGCAGAGATGTAATAGGAACAACAACATTATGCATAATTCCCCTTAGTATGACCTGACCAGACTGTTTCTTTCTCTTTAGACTTTTTCTTTAGGCCTATATTTTTGATACTTTCCAGTCTGACTGTCAGCTTAGTGATAGACTGGTTAACTGATTTAATAATATAATAAGGAAAGCTTTCTCATCTCAATAGGAGACACTGTATGTTCATTCTTGAATGTGGGAAAAATGTAATGCCCATTCTAATTAGGTTCTCAGTTCTTTCAGCTGCTGTTTTAATGTTTGATGGACCACATGTGTTCTAATAATGGAAACATTAGGAGTTTGTACTCTTGTTTTTTCTCTGTTTTTACATTTTTGAAAAATTAGCCATTGTCTGAATGCCCCTGACCATCTCTTATGTGATTTCGTTTTTGAAATGTTTTAGGTGAGGGATTTAGGAACACTTACATTTTCTCATTTAGGAAAATGTTTACCCATTAGATGATGCCCCTATATGTAAGGACTTCCACTCAGATAAAATGTTTATGTAATTGTCTACCCTTAGATGATAGAAGACATGCTCTCATATGGAAGCACAATTGAAGAGGCTAGAGTCATTGTTTTGCCTTCTACGAGAATGATAGTGTATTTTAGATTATGATAGTCTCATGGCGTATGACTACTCTCTTGAAGATTGTAGGGTAACTGATTGCAATCCCCTTGTTAAATATTGAATTGTTTTTGTACAACAATTGAAGGAAACTAACAATTGTGTCATATCTTCTACATTGATAGGTTCTGCAGGATTCTCCAGAGTCAAAGGGAGAGTGACACCTGCAGAACGAATGACAAAGATGAATTCGAATTCCTATCCTTGACAGCCATAGATAAAAGCAGGAAGTTTTGGTTTATAGTCCCAGCACCCAGTAAGGAATCTGCACGCCATCAATGGTATACCCTAGTTCTTTGTTCACTCTACTGCCCAGCGTTCCACGACAGAAGAAAAGGAGTCCCTTTGGTTTTGCAACAGAATTTGAATTGGAAAAAAAAAGCGCAAAAAGGTACCTGTTATGTACTGGCAACCTCTGACAGTGTACAGCCCCTTGAGCCCTTGGCCTAAGTTTTGGCCTGAACCCCTTGAGTCCTTTGGTCTGCGTCTTGGCCTGAGCCTTGGTCTAAGTTGGCCACACCGTTCTCTTTTTCACCTTTGCTCCAACGAAAAAGAAATGAAATGGAGAATTCGAGATTGGCGAGAGGCACTATCTTATGGTGCCCATGAACGAGCAGCTTCAGCGTCCTCTGACACCGAACAAGGAGTGTTGGAGTTTGAAAGTGCTGCTGATTTGCTAAAGGAGTTTTCTTGACAGTGCTTGGATCTGCACAAGATGCTTTGTGCCCTTGATCACGAAGAGCACGTCATTGTAGTGTCTGCCGTAGTGTCTGCCGCAGATGAGAGACACTGGGGCACTGCCCTTGTGAACTTGAGACTTTTGACTGAACTATGAGTGTTTGCCAAAAAGGGCACTCCAACGGATGCTGAGATACATTTCTATGGAAGGCCTGAAATGATGAGGCCCTTGCAGCGATGGATGAAGAGATTCGATGAGCAATAAAAGTCTGCCAGAGAGACTTGGAATTGGACTCTGGTCATAAGTCGTGGTTATAGAAGTGATTCCTGAAATGTTGAGATTCTGGGTGTTGTGGAATTAATTTTTATTGTTTTGCCTGCAGTACTTTAGAGTAGTATTCTTTTTAGCACAGGTAGAATAGAAGTTCATTCTCTGTGGAAAAGTGTTCTTATCCCATTTGAGAGCATTGAAGGATTGCATTGCCACCATTTTACATGAGTATATAGTGTTTTCTGAAAGATTTTAGGATTTGCTATTGCTTAGGGTTGTGAAAATGCTAATTTTCTCTGTAATAGTGGTCATTATTTCCTCCTACTGTTTGTATGTATGCTTATGACCTAATGTCCCGTTCTTTAGTATTCCTGGTCATCCCCTTGCTGAAATGTTTAGAATGGAAATGGTTATCTAGCAATGAATTAGAAAATTGATGAAATTATGTTTAAATTAATGAGCAACTGTTTTCCATGTTCCTACTGAATAATACGAATGTCTTCAGCAAACGCTAAAACGGCCGTCTGTTGTAAATTAGCATAAATGGGTTAGCGTTAGCAGAAGCCATTTTGCATTTAGAAGTTATCTTATCCGCTTTTTAGAAGCCATTTTAGTTTCTGGAGGCCATCTTGGCTACCATGTGCTGCCATGTGCTCACTTTCTGTATTGTCCTACCTTCCTTTTAGCTGCGCCTGAAGTCTGCCTAGTAACAAGATATATTTAGCCTCCTCCACTTCCACGCATGCTCAGAAATGCCTGGTAGAGTCTGCATCTGTTACTGATTAAGTTTTACATAGGAATGTGTTCACTACGTTCTGAAAACTGTTAGTTTCTCCCACTTGGTTCCATATGTCCATATTAGGTATTCCTTGTGTGCTCACAGGAACTAAGACTGCCCCCTTTCATGTATGCTTACTGTGTAAGTCTGAAAATGTATATAAGGCGCCTGCCTTCTGACTTCCTCAGACTGCCTCATTCATTTGCCATGGCTTTTGGGCGACGCAGCCTCACCTCACATGAGTGTAATAAATTGTCCTTTGATATTTCAGAATTCTGTGTCAGTCTCTAACTGCTTTTAAAGGACTCCAAGGTTTTTGAATTCCACAGAGGGCTTCTCCAGGTTGTGAAGATGTTGAATAATGTCTCTTTTGGCTTCACGAGACATATGATCCCTGTTGAGATTAGAAGTGTTCTTAGGAGCCACAGTAGTCCACGTGGGGTGGAACGCTGTTCGAGCAGGAGAGCTGGGAGAAGGAGGCACCCCCACCTCCTCCCCAGAAGGTGGCAATACTTTCAAAAGGCTTGGGGCTTTCCTCAGTGATCTTATAGTCCTACGTGTGCTCTCCAATTAAAAAATAAAAGCAAAGGGGTGCCCGCACTGGTAACGGATGTTGAGGTGCCAAAGCCTGCTAGTGACTGGCCAGAATTCCCTGTGACTTCGTAGGGTGGTAGGTGCAAGGTCCTGGAACAACTGGATGGTGTGGCCCTTGCATACCAGTACTAATGCGTTCGGAGAGGCCTGCAGTATTGTCTCTTTCTTTAAAAAGTCGTGCACCCACGTGAAAATGTCAGGAGGAATGTCCAAACGACCTGGGATTGCTGCCACTCGATTTGTCCTGTCCAGTGCTGGGGGAGAAGATCTGCTGTAAAGACCCTAATATCTGGGCCCTCCATGCCCCTCGGGACACCTCTGTTGTGAATATCGTTTTATTCCAGCTGTGGTTTTTAGTATCTTCTTGCTTTAGCTGGAGGTTAGTTGGCTGGTCTTCCAGGGTCGCCATGCGATGCCACAGGGCCTCAAGGTCTTCTGTGCGGGAGCCAAGAGTTCATTCCACGTTGTTGACTCGTTAGCTGAGCCTCTCCACATACCTCTGAATCTCATGGAGCAGGACATGAATTCAGACTTGAGGGAGCCAATCTCTGTTCGAAGTTCCTGGAGAAAGTTTGGGTAAGGGGTGCAGACAGTGTTGTCTCAAAAGAGGATTCTGCTTCGGCTGTAGAGAGCTCCATTGACAGGAATATTCGCTTTACTCCAAAGGGAGTTGACTGATATATCTTTAACTGCAGTACCAGATGTGACCCTATTGTATCTGCCACGGGCATTGCAGGGGGCGAGGGATATGGGAAAATGTCTGTGCCGCTGCAGGCCAAGGATCAAAGCGTAGTATCAAAGAGGAAAGAGTATGATGAGGCACGTTGCAAAACAAAGGGGGCTGAGGCATGAGACAGCGCATTGACGAGAGTCCCGTAGAGGCGTTGTTGGAAGCACTTGCCAGAGAGCTTGGTGATGTGGGCTCCCACGCGGTAAAGAAAGAGCCCCTTTGGAAAGGTGTTACAGGTGTTCTATAATTATGATCCAGATGGAGGAGGACAGGGCCCGGAGACCCCCGACTCAGTCAACAGCAGAGCACTGTGGCAGAGGGTCTTTGTGTCTTAGGGTGGAGGTCGCCTTCCTTGGATTTAAGACACAGTCCCCATGTCAAGCTCCATCAGGCTGTCCAAATAATAAAGCACACCAGGGTTCACGCAGTAGGCAATGCGAGGAGTATTGATTGCAGAAGCGCGCCAACTTGGGCCAAGAGCCACCACCCGATCTCTCCTCACCTACCGCACTTGCTTCCAGTACGATCTGCTGGCTTCTCCCGAGCTGTCGCTGAGCCACCCTCTCAGGATCGCTGTCCCAGGGCCCAGCTGTAGATTTCACGGTCCAGCCAATGCAGCCTGGAGGGAAGGGCAGCAAGCGACCAGCAAAGAGACGCGGAGTCCAAGTGGTGCTGTAGCAGCAGCAGTCTCCACCTCCCCGGGGGCCACAGGGACCGTCGTAGGTTTGCGAGGCTCTAGGCACGGTGACCAGGAGTCCTCTGCAGCTGCGTCATTGCAAGGCTGAAACCACCACCAGTCTACTTCTGAAGGCCGACGAGTAAGCAAGCGAAGCATGGTGAGGCCAGCATCATAATGGGCCCGCCGGTGCACTCACCGCCACAGTTGGAGTGAAGATCTGGGACACAAGCTCGATGAGACTGCTATCCATCAGGTGCCAGGGTCACCACCGGGTCTGCCCCTCCCTCCCCTCAGCAGACCGATATCCCAGGGGTGGGGAGCATACGCCGTCCAGGGCACTTGAATGCTGGGTCTACAGGACTCCTGGGGCAGCATGTCCAGGCTACAGCTGGCCAGCACTCACTGACTCAGGGCCGATGCTCCCTGGGTCCGCATTCAGGATGAGGCACCTTCAAACCTCCACACCAATCATCCAGTAATGGCACGGTCAACAGTACCTAACCAAGTCCCCGGGGCATCTACAGCATCCCAGCAGAACACAAATGTAGCAGAGTGTTAATGCTGTCTGGCATGGTACACTGCACTAGCCCCAATGCAGTAGATAGCGGTGGATAGGCCTCTAAGGTCCGGAGCCTTGCGAGGTACGTCATGCGCTATACTCAGTCAGGCCACACTCCCTTGCCATTGTCAATGAACCACATTTTAACCATGCACCTTTATTAACTGTACGTGTTCCTCAGCTGGTCATATACACATCTAAGTTGCTCAACATCAGAGTCTTTGCAGCTCAGCCAGGAACGCTACCTACTCTGAAGACACTTACTTGTGTGTTATATGCCTTTTTGATCTCCAATTATTTTCATTGCGCTCATTCATCCATCAAGTTATAACATACTATTTCATTGGCCTGCTTCCATTTTGTTTGGCTGCTTGCTATTAGAATACTTTTTTTTAATTTTTATTTATTTTTTGATTTTTGTTGTACAGCTTAAAAGTGCATTACCATAAACATGTGGCAGGTCATACATTCCAAATAGACAGTATCTTCAGACACATATTAATAGTAGACCATATTTACAGGGTGACATTCTCAGAAAGATCTGGAGCAGCAGTGGCACATGTCCGCCTTGAACCCGACCAAAACAGTCAGGGGAGCCGTAGGTCCCGTATCTCCCACCTTGTTGAAAGCAAAATGACAATCGTGAACATTACCTGCGCCATCTTGTCTGGTGGAAATTTCTATGTGAACATAAGCTGCAGTCATTTTAATCTATCGCAGCCATTTTGTACTCTGTTGGTCACCTTTGTTTCACCCTGCCCTAACTAGCAACCCTCTGACCGACGTGGTATGTGTACTAGGGGCTATAAACTCTATTGCCACGACAAACCTCAACGCCACTTGCTGCCACAAATTTGTTTTTCCTCTCATCTCTGTTTACAGGCAAACCCTTGGACACTCTACCTCTCACTGCACCTAGTTACACAAACAGGTTCCAAATACCAAAAAGACTCTTGCAAACATGCTTTATTGCACTGAAAACAGCAAGACTTGTTTTTACCAACAATGGGACCTGTTTTTATCAACAGACTGGACTCTTAGATGCGGCCGGTCTCACATGTTTAGACCCTGAAGCAAGGTCAAGCTGCAAGATAAGATTGTCTGTTTGACCTGGGTGATAAGAGAATTACTGTTGGGCTTGTGTGGCAACCTGCCCGGGGCGGGGACTCCAAGCTTGTGTAACCATGTTGATGAAAGAAATGCATTGTGTGAACCTGTATAAAAGGAAGAGCCCAAGGAGTTATCAGCAGAACACCTCTCTCAGACATCCCGATGTCTGCAGTTGACGTGGTCTCCACATGAGAAATAAACCTTTTTCCTGTCTTCCAGTTTCCAGCGCTTGCCTCTTTATTTTGATAGAGAACCCAAAGTGAATTAGAGGTGGAACCCTGCACCGGGCAGCATTGAGGGTCTTAGAAGACTTGCTGCCTTTCACAAATTGGCGCCCAACATGGGGCCCATCAGCGACGCGTGGGTCCGGTAGAGAGGTCCTGACGACGGAGTGAACAACTAAAATGATTGGGGTATACCTGCCTGAAGAAGACCCTTGTCTGGCTGCCGATCGACTGAACTTCACCGGTTCCGAACGGATCTCTCTCGAGTGACCTGCGGTCCTGACTGGGACCTTAGAGGAACGCCGCATTGTTTGTTAGAGTGAGAGGACAATCAGGCGCTGGAAAGGGAAGACGAAGAACTGTCCATACGGTCCGGGTAAGGTCGTGAAAAAACTACTCAAATTGATTAATTGATTGAATAGTTTGATTGAAATACTGGTATTACCTTTTTTATATTGAGTTATTTGAGACATTCCCTGCTTGCCAACAGCAAAGAATAGGAATATTCTCTCTCTTTGCAGACAGCGAAGGACAGGTAGTGCAGACTTTTTGTCTAAATTGATTGATTGAGATATTCATTTTGACCGATAAATACGTCATGCCTGTTTTCTCTAGATTGTTTGATTGTTTTGGACGAGACCGTTTGTTAGAGGTCAGTCAGCCGCCGCCGCCGGAAGGCCCCCCTAATAAGGACATGCACGTAAAGTATGGATTAGCCACAGTAGCTTATAGAAAACTATGGCATAAATATACTAGAAAGGACCGGGTAAATCAGTGGCCACTGACGGGATTTTTCAATCCCGCTAAAATAGAAATGTTAGAATTAGCTCTCCACAAAAAGAAAACTAGACCAGCCATGCTTGACAGTTTTGGTTTATGGCGAAAAGAGGCAGCTCAAAGAAAGAAAAGAGATGAAGCTAGATAAGATAAAGAAACGCGAAATCAGCTTACCAAGCCTGTAAAAGGTTAGAAGAAAAACTAAAAGAAAAGGAAATCGATAAAAAAGGAACAGGAATCAAAAATATCAGGTCAATGCTGTGAGAAGTTGGCCCGATATGCAGCGTTCGCTATTCTAGCAACCGCTATGTATCGTTCCAAACGACCCTCATGGTGATTGGTTGTAAGTCAACCTATAGACCAGCTATCCTAGTAGCGTGGATACGAGCACTCTAAGGCTAAAGACTCGAGAGGGCGCGTTAAGCCAGCTGTAATACCATCACATACCCCTTGAACACCAAGTGAAAGGACGCCACACAAGTGTTATGAAAATAAACAGTATATTTATTAAGAATCACAACAGCCCTGTACTCTTTATGAGGACAGGGTACTAAGCACAAACCAAATCTCTTAGGAAAATACTTCAAGTGCACAATTAGAAACAAGTGCCCGAGGGCACGGAAAGTTTAGTGGTCTCGGGCGGACCCGATAAGGCAAGTCGGAAGCGAGGGACTCGGGACCCTAGAGTAAAGAGGCTATGCAGGCACCGAAATGCCGAGTTACCTAGCCACGAGGGCTGCGGCTGCACAAGTCTTACAGGCGTCGGGGTCTTCGCTGACGAGCCAGGAGCCAGAAGAAAAGAAGTTGCTGGCCGGCGACCAGTGATGAATAGTTCGTAGAGATCCAAGCCTGGATCAGAGATTGATGATACCTGAAAGCAGAGGGGACCAAGTTCGTACTACTAGCCAGTAGTCAGAGGGTACCAGGAAGGAACCGGTTGGCCGTCACCTCGACCAGGTGAGTGGGCGACGCTAGGCTCTGCAGTCTCACGGACCAGGAGGCGTTGTCGGCGACCACGGTGGAGGTGCGAGCTGTCCCACGAAGGATGATGCTGTCGGCGTCGCTGGGCCCAGGATGGGGCAACAAGCCTTGGCAGATCTCAGGGCCACGTGGTGGGCCTAAGATGGCGTCTTGAGTGGACCAGGAGGGTCCGGGGTGCTTCTCGCAAAGATGGAAGCAAGGGCCAGTCTGGAGCAACCAGACCAGCAGCGTTGTTTGTCGGATGTCGTCAAGGAAGGGCACAAGCCAGCGGCTAGTGACCAGACAACGTGCTGAGCAGCGAGCAGAAGGGCCCCACGCAGATCGTGGAGATGCTGGGAGACTGCACTTCGGTGCTGGAGCGGCTCAGGGTCGGGGCTTCTCGGACCCCAGAGCACTCACCAGAGAATTACTTCGATGGTCGTGCTGGTTAAGAAAGCGTGCAGGTTTTGATGATGGCCGGTCCCTCGAGGTCTCGTCGCACCCACAGATCACAGCTGAGCTGATGACGTGGGTAGAGGTCAGAGGTGCCAGGGAAGCCGGTTCTCGTCGAGCTGGGCCGTCGGATCCTTGAGGAAGGACTTGCAGCAAACCGCAGAGTTCTTAGATGGTGCCCGCTGATGCAGGGTGACTACTCCTTAGTCACAAGGGAGAAATCTTGAGAAGAGTCTCGAATGTCCTTTCATAGAAAGTAGTTCTTGATTCAAAGATGATCTAATTTGGAAGGGTCCCCGCTCCGGTCTTTATCCTAAAGAAAGGGGCGGGTACATGACTAGGTCCTGCCCTAAGGGTGGGACCAGGAAGGGGGGTAGTTACACCCCTCTCCCCTGCCGGACTTTCCCCAGGCCAGGGCTGGTGCCCCTGGAACTGGTTCTAACCGGCAGATGCGTAGTGAGCACCTGGGTGCCACTCCGCAGTCACCTTCTCGCAAAAGCCCTACCTACCTAGAATACACAAACCCTGTCTGGGACGGTGCGAACACCGCCCTTGACAGGAAACCCTTTGTCCAAGCGCTCCTCGCTGGAAGGACTCCCAGCAGCAGGAGGTCAGACTCGTGTCTGTGGTGGCAGCATCCATTTTGTGGAGCTGAGGCTTTAGTTAACTTTAACCGGGGTTCACAGTTACGTACATGTCGTGTCCCTCTAGAAGGGCGGAATGCTAACCTCGTCGCGTGAGTTGGTGAGAGGGCAGCATCCCGATTCGTATGACACCTTACTCGACATGTCTTGATAACGCGACACCGAAGTTACCGATATGGTACGCGTTATCATGGAACAGCCATTGGGTCTTGATTCCGCAAGCTGCAACCGGGCTCGGCTCGGGCCAGAACACAGTTCACACGAGCCCACGCACTCTGCCTTCAGGATTGTCAAGGCCTGCCATAGGAGTGACTGATAGGAACTCGGGTGTCCATGGTATGGTTAGATATAGGGCTACTATATCTAAAGCAAAGGGTGATTACACGACTTCGCCCCAGCTGTCATGCAGCCAGTTGTGTCAAATTTAGGAGGCCAGCCAGGGGTGGCATAATACATGCTGCAGTCCCTGGCGGCCCTGGGTACACCTATGCCCTGAGTTACAGGGTCTGATAAGGTGGCCCAGTACCAATTGGTAAATGCACCTAGGGTACATATCGTAATTTAGAAAGAGAACAGCCAGGCTGTGGGTCTGATTAGCAGGCCCACAGCCAGAGAAAGTCATAAACCAGTGAAACAAAAGCAAAAAATCTGGGTGATCATAGGATTGCAGACCCTACTCTCCTACATGACCCCCCCCAAACGTCGGAACAATAAGCTAACCTTGACCAGGTGAGTCTTCTTGTTCTAAGTGGAAATATCTGGAGAGCCCATCGGCATTGCCATGATCCTTATGTTCCACTGTAAAGTCCATCCCCTGTAGGGAAATGGACCACCTAAGCAGTTTGGGGTTTTCACCCTTCATCTGATTTAGCCACAAGAGGGGCTTATGGTCGGTCTGAATCTTGAAGTGAGTGCCAAACAAGTATGGCCTCAGCTTCTTCAGGGCCCAAACCACAGCAAAGGCCTCCCTCTCAATAGCTGACCAATTCTTCTCTCTAGGGGTCAGCCTTCTGCTTATAAAAGCAATGGGCTGGTCTTGACCATCAAAATTCAGTTGAGAAAGAACAGCTCCCACACCCAACTCAGAAGCATCTGTTTGGACAATGAATGGTTTGGAGTAGTCCGGACTCTTGAGGATAGGCGCTGTGCACATGGCCTGCTTTAGGTCATCGAATGCTTTTTGACAGCTCGCTGTCCACTGAACCTTTTTTGGCATTTTCTTGCTTGTCAGTTCGTTTAATGGTGTCACGATGGAACCATAGTTCCTGACAAACTTCCGGTAGTATCCAGTCAGGCCCAAGAAAGCTCGAACCTGAGTCTGGGTGGTTGGAGGAGCCCAGTCCCTGATTGACTGTATTTTGCTCTCCAGTGGCTGAACCTGGCCTCCACCTACAAGGTGGCCCAGGTATACAACCTGTGTCTGCCCTATCTGGCACTTGGTGGCCTTGATAGTGAGGCCTGCTGCTTGCAGAGCCTCTAACACTTTCCGCAGGTGGACCAGGTGATCCTCCCAGGTGGAGCTAAAGACAGCAATATCGTCAAGATACGCCGCACAGAAGTCATCCAGCCCAGTAAGGACTTGATTCACCAACCTTTGGAAGGTGGCAGGTGCATTTTTCAGACCAAAGGGCATCACCACGAACTGATAATGCCCACCAGGGGTTGAAAATGCGGTCTTAGGCTTGGCGTCCTCAGCTAACCTGATTTGCCAATACCCAGCGGTCAGGTCAAACGTACTTAAGTAGTTGGCCGAAGCCAATCTATCGATAAGCTCGTCTGCCCTTGGTATTGGGTGGGCGTCAGTCTTAGTGACTGCATTGAGACCCCTGTAGTCCACGCAGAACCTCATCTCTTTCTTACCGCCCGGGGTGTGAGGTTTCGGCACTAGAACTACGGGACTAGCCCAAGGGCTGTCCGAGGGTTCAATGACTCCCAGCTCCAACATTTTCTGCACTTCACTCTTGATGCAGTCTCTAACGTGATCAGGCTGCCGGTAGATTTTACTCTTGACGGGCAAGCTGTCACCAGTGTCAACCTCATGGGTGCACCAATCGGTCTGACTGGGTGTTAGAGAAAACATATGTCTGAAAGACTGAAGAACCTGTTTACAGTCTTTCTGTTGATGTTCGGAGAGGCTGCCACAAAAGACAACACCATCTACCGATCCATCGTCAGGATTCTGAGTGAGCAGGTCGGGGAGAGGGTCACTCTCCTCCTCCTGTCCCTCATCTAGGGCCATGAGCAAACTCATGTCCTTCCTGTCGACATATGCCTTGAGCCTGTTGACATGAAGCACCCTGTGGGGGCTCCGGGGAGTTCCCAGGTCGACCAGGTAGGTGACCTCTCCCTTCTTCTCCAGGATGGTGTAGGGCCCGGACCATTTGTCCTTGAGTGCTGCTGGGGCCACTGGCTCCAACACCCACACCTTCTGTCCGGGCTGGTAAACAGTCAAGACAGCCTTTTGGTCATGCCAAGCTTTTTGGAGTTCTTGGCTGGCCTTAAGGTTTTCAGATGCCTTCTCCATGTATTCAGCCATCCGCGAGCGGAGGCCAAGCACATAGTCCACTATGTTGGCTGCAGGCTTTTTGAGAGGTCTCTCCCATCCTTCCTTCACCAAACACAGGGGTCCTCTTACAGGATGTCCGTACAAAAGTTCAAAAGGGCTGTAGCCAACCCCCTTCTGTGGGACTTCTCTGTAGGCGAACAAGAGGCAGGGGATCAGGACGTCCCATCTACGCCGAAGCTTTTCCGGTAGTCCATGAATCATCCCTTTCAGGGTCCTGTTGAATCTCTCAACAAGCCCATTGCATTGTGGGTGATAGGGTGTAGTGAACTTGTAGTTGACACCACATTCCTTCCACATAGCAGTTAAGTAGCTCGACATAAAGTTTGCACCTCTGTCGGAGACGACCTCCTTAGGGAAGCCCACTCTGGAGAATACTCCAACTAGGGCTCTTGCCACAACAGGTGCTGTAGTGGTCCTAAGGGGAATAGCTTCAGGATACCTGGTGGCACGATCCACTACCACCAGTATAAACTTGTGCCCTGATGCTGTTGGTGGTTCCATGGGACCGACGATGTCGATCCCCACCCGTTCAAAGGGCACCCCCACCACAGGCATTGGTATAAGGGGGGCCTTTGTCGTGCCACCTGACTTACCACTGGCTTGGCAAGTGACACAGGAGCGGCAAAACTCCTTGGTATCTTCGTTCATATGAGGCCAGTGAAAGTGGGAGACAAGCCTGTCCCACGTCTTCGTCTGGCCTAAGTGACCTGCTAAGGGAATCTCGTGGGCCAAGGTAAGTAGGAAACCACGCTGAGACAAGGGTACAACCAGCCTCCTGGTCATGCCAGGCTTGGGGTCTCTTGACTCAGTGTACAGGAGTCCATCTTCCC
The DNA here is from genome assembly GCF_964263255.1 of Lissotriton vulgaris. NCBI lineage: Eukaryota > Metazoa > Chordata > Amphibia > Caudata > Salamandridae > Lissotriton > Lissotriton vulgaris. Next base: position 164,628 of record NW_028255596.1, on the reverse strand, counting down.
AGTATACCTTGTGGGTACCTGTGGCGTTCCCAGCAGCCTCAGCAGCAGCCTGCTGTCTGAGGGGTTCAAGAGAAGGGCAGTCTAACTGGTCCTTCCCCAGGTCTTCCCTTGAGGGTCCCCCTGAACCCAAGAATTCAACTTGATCAAGTTCGAACTCTCTGGGCTCAGTTTCCCTCAATTCCTGTAGGTCAGCCTCCTCTGAGACTTGATCCACGACCTGGGGCAAGGGGGAAGGCGCAGCCTTAACCCTACCGCTCTTTTTCTTGGGAGGTGTCTGGTCCGTTGTTCCAGGATCCAGCACCTGTTCAGTGGGGCATTTTCTGACCTGTGACCTGGTCACAGCGAACACATGTGCTGGCAAGCCTAACATTTCCATGTGAGTCCGGTGCTCCACTTCTGACCATTGTGATGACTCCAAATCATTGCCCAACAAACAATCCACTGGGAGGTCTGAACTAACTACAACCTTCTTGTAAACCAGTGAAACAAAAGCAAAAAATCTGGGTGATCATAGGATTGCAGACCCTACTCTCCTACAAATGCCCTGTTAGAATGCCCTCGACTCTTTACCCCGAGTTACCAGCAAAACAAAGGGTAGATGATGATTTATTGTTAGGTCCCCCAATCATATACATGCCACCCCTAACGCCCCTACTCATCCTGTGGTACAAAACCAGGATCACCAAAGTATAGCCAGAGATGGCACGATTGCCTCAGTCTCCACCGCCTCTGCTCCCACTGAGTCACTCACACCAAATGCCTCATCAAATGATACAGTAGTAGAGGTAGGATCAAAAGAAAAAGGAGCGCCCAGGGTCCGCGATTAAGTAAAAATGAGCAAGCATGCATTGATAAAATAGTTAATTCCCTCATAGATAGGAAGGAGACAGAAGAGTATGTAACTGAGATATGCAACTCCTATGTTGAAAACCACAAATGATACTTCATTGGACGTCTCTGTTACCACACTCTTACTGCATATGAAGAGAACTACCAAGATGCAGGGCCGGGCGACTAGTCGCTCTCTATAGGAAGGTAGACACCGGAGATGAAGGCGACAACGATGTTACAGAACTCTTTTTATCCACACTGGAAGTATTCCGTCACTTCGTGGAACAAGGACAGGACATCTAAGATAGCAGGACCCCCGGTGGAAAAACCAGATAGCTTGGTGCCGATAAAAGAAGATGCCCCCTTATTGGGTATCTCCTAGAGGACAAGGGACTCATGACGATATAAACCATCAAGACGCTAGAGGAAGGGTGGTCTACAATTGGGTGTATCAGTCATGCGACAGACAGGACATTTTGACGTTCCTTAAATATTTACCGGATTTACGAATGAACCCCACCGCCTTTTACTCCGAGCTAGGTACCTCTCTGGAATCAACAATAATGACACTTGCCGACAGAGACTTGTTCTTCGGGTTATGTTTGCCAGCAGATGTGTGGAAACAGATTAGGAAAGTAGACCATACCGAACTGCTTGGCCATACCTGGGAACAAATCAACACACTAAATAAACAGCGGAACCCTCGTCAAAAACCGGTTAAAGCAATATTGGACCTCCCTGAAAAAATAGTGCAGAAAGTGAAAATGCTGATCCCAGAGAAAAAGATAGACAGGTCCATAGTAACCGCGCGCCGCTAGAAACCACAAGAGGATGTCTCAGAGTATTTCTCCAGATTTGAAACATGTTCTCTGATTACAGTGAACAAGACATGTCCACCGCAACTGGACACCACTTATTTGTGCGGAACTATGTCAAAGGACTACTGCCAGATGTATCTCAGAAATTACAAGCCAGCGAAAGTAGTTGGGCAGCATCTAAACCAACGGCCATTCTCCAAATGGCCCTGTACTATGAGAATCAGAGAAACAAAAAAGGCAGGGCTACAGAAAGGAAAAAGGACTTGAAGGAAAGGGTAATGGTAGCACAGCTCCAGGGGGCGAATACAGGAAGGGAGAAATATAGGGGAGGATACCAGCCGAATACCCCTGGAGTACAGCCACCTGGAAACAATTCATCGACATCATATGTAGGACGCCAAGACCTAGGACAGGATCAATGTGCATTTTGCAAAGAATATGGACACTGGAAAACCCTATGCCTGGCTTTGTTAGGAGCTGGTAGGGGCAGAGGGGCGAGGGAAATTACAAGTGGACAGAAAGGAAGAGGACGTGGGAGAAGGTTTGCGAGTGAAGCAAGCGAGGAAAGGCCAGGAAGAGTGAACGCATTTGACCATCCCAAACAGAATCAGTTCTAACAGACAGATTATGACAATATGTATGACTTTGCGTAGGACAGCCAGGGGCAAGGGAGGGATCCAGTTGAGCTCTATGTTGATCAGCAAGGCCCTTATGTTACCTCTGAGGTCCTGGGCACAAAGTCGCCATTTCTGGTAGACACGGGAGCAACACGTAGAGCGCTATCCAAACGACTGATTCCAAGGGCACCCTTGTGAGGCTCACATGTGACCTCAATAGGATTTGACGGTACGCCCTCCACCAACCCTTTGTCCCGACCGATCCCTTTTAACCTTCCATGCGACTATCAGATGCTCACCAGACGGAGTGTGTGTCATCCTGTATGACAACCCCCAGCAACATAAAGAGAACCCTTCTCAGCACATGTTTCCCATCTCCGAGACTGATGCATCCCTACTGGAGACGTAGGACGAATGATGATTGACACAGTACACGTAACAATACGACAGGACGCAACCCTACCGAAAGTACCACAGTACAAAATATCGCCAGAAGGTGAGAAGGCACTGACGGAGATCATACACTCTTTGGTAGAGGCAGGGGTGGTAGAGGAAGTAGTGAGCAACATTTGTAACAGTCCCATACTACTGATTGTAAAGAGACAGGGGGAGGGAGACGGAAAGGCCTACCGCTTCATCATTGAACTGTGGAAGATAAACAAAATCGTAGTGCCACAATACCCCGTGGTTTCCGACATCACGGCAATTTCGACTTTAATCCTCTCCACTGCCACCTTCACTGTAATTGACCTCAAAAACACATTCTTTTCCATACCTATACACAAGGACAGCTGCTTTCTTTTTGGATTTACCCTGAACTCCCGTTCGTAATCAATAAAAAAGGTTAAAAAAAAAAAAAAAGAACTCCCGTTCGTTCAGATTTTGCGGAGCACCTCAGGGGTACACTGAGAGCCCAAGCATCTATAGCCAGGCACTTAAAAGACAGTTGGATGCCATACAATTGCCAGCTGGAGTGGTACTAATACAATATGTAGATGACATTCTTTTAGCAGCAGGCACCATACCAATAGCCGTCACAGCCACCATCAAACTACTCAATTTTCTTGCTGAGAATGGTCACAAGGTCTCCCGAAAGAAAGTGCAGTTCTGTAAATCACAAGTGACCTATTTGGGTCACCTTTTATCAAAAGAAGGGAGGAAACTCACGCCTGACAGGATCCAGACAATTCTAGACACCCCTGTCCCCAAAGATCAGAAGCAAGTCCGCTCTTTGATAGGTCTCACCTCATTTTGCCTACAGTGGTTACCGAACTTTAGCCTAATTGCCTAATTGTCAAACCCCTTCTCTCCCTCCTAGCTAAAGACATCCCCTCACCTCTCCCCTGGACCCCGGAATTCCAGTCAGCCTTTAAAGAACTAAGCAACGCCCTTTGTTCAGCGTCTGTCCTACGAACCCCAGATTACTCCAAACCATTCTTCCTCCACATGCACATGAGGGAATGATGTGCATTGTCTGTCCTAACACATTCAATTGGTCACAAACAACGTCCTTGTGCATATTTCTCTGCCACCCTCGATCCAGTAGCCAGAGCGCTGCCAGCGTGCCTGCGCGCTGTGGCAGCTGCAGTAGTATCGATACGCCAGAGCGAAGGAATAGTGATCTCCAATCCAGTCACTCTTTTAGTACACCTTGCAGTCGACACACTACTAAACCAGACCAAAACCCAACACTTGACTAGCGCCCGACTGACAGGATATGAGTTGACCCTGCTAGCACCACACATTACCCTTAAGCGATGCACCACCCTCAATCCTGCCACACTGTTATCCCTCCCCGAAAATGATCCTAGCATGACTCCACTACACGACTGTGTGACACTAACCGATGAACAAACAAATAGTAGAATAGATCTCAGAGACACCTCCTTTCTAGAACCAGATGGGGAACTATGAGTGGATGGTTTGTGCATCAAACTCCTCGACGGCACAACCTCAGCTGCATACGCTGTCACCACAGCCCGAACCGTTCTGGAAACAGCCCTTATTCCCCAACGTTCAACCCAGGTTGCAGAACTCATTGCCCTCACACAAGTATGTATCTTAGTGACTGACACGACAGTTAACATATACACCGACAGCTAATATGCCTTCGGGGTGGTTCACCATTTTGGGATCTTATGGAAGGAAAGAGGGTTCCTGACTTCACACGGTACACCCATCCTGAATGGAGATTTAGTCTCCGCCTTGATGCAAGCAGTCTTCCTCCCCAAGAAGTTAGCAGTGATAAAATGCCAAGCACATAGGAAAGTGACTGATCTCATTGGACAGGGAAATGCACTAGCAGACATTACTGCCCGAGCCACGGCAGGTGACAGAACTACGACACGAATGTATGTGACCAAGTCACAAGCTGAACAATGGACTGATGCTAGGACCACTGTAAGGGACATACAGACTACAGGCACACAAGACGAATTGACCGTTTAGGAAAAGGCGGGACTAAAAGACGAGGAAGATTGCTGGAGAACTAAATATGGAAATAAATGGCTGTTACCCAATGCCTACCTCATCACCATATTGACCATGGCACATTTACCAGCACACATAGGCTCCACCCTTATGATTGCACTAATCACCAGAGTATGGCATAATGTCAAGATAGCAGAATCTGCAAAGTGCCTAGTACAACAATGTATAGTCTGCCTACAACACAACCCAAGGAAGGGGACAGTAGTACTACGGGGAGGGTTTGGAGTCCCTGACCACCCCTTTGAAGTCCTTCAAATGGATTCCATCCAACTAGAGAGATGGCATGGCCTAAAATATGTCCTGGTGGTTGTATGCGCTTTTAGCAAATGGGTGGAGGCATATCCCACCCGCGACAATACCGCCTTAGCCACTGCAAAAGTATTGCTGGAAGAATTTTTCCCCCGATACAGCCTTTGCAGAATTTTATGGAGCGACACCGGCCCCCACTTCGTAGCCGAGGTGATACAGAACAGGGAGTTGTAGAGAGACACAATGCAACATTGAAACTAAAACTAGCCAAAATAGTTGCCACGGCCGGGGTGAAATGGCCCTATGCCCTCCCATTGGCATTGCTATCAATGTGCTCCACCCCAACCAAACACAGACTGACTCCATATGAGGTGGTCTTCGGCAGGCCTATGAGCATTTGGGCGGCACCAAGATCCACCTCCATTAACGATGTCCCGAACATATTAATGTTGGATTATTTGCATAAATTGACAAACAAGCTAACAATTATCCACCAACAGGTGCAGCAAGCCTTGCCTGACATATCCAGGGCCCCGGGAGATGAAATAAAGCCATGCGACCATGTACTGATTCGTAACTTACAAAGAACGAAGAATCTGAAGCCTAGGTGAACGGGCCCCTGGCAAATCCTGATCACCACCCAAACTGCCCTCCGAGCGGAAGGAAAACAAAACTGGCTGTACGCTCATCATTGCAAGCAAGTCCCTCCAACCGTGGCAACCTGTGAAGGGGTGGAGGTGCAAGAGGAAGTACTTGCGAAGGACCAACCAGCTCTGAGTTGCTACCCACAAGAAGACACCCTCGAACTATCAGAATTTTCCGACTCCCCGGTGCCATCCAAGAAAGTGTACAGCCTAAGATCGACGAAAGGAGGGAGCTCCAACGACCAGGCCACTATCTGAGTCAAGGTCTCAGATCGGTAGCACAGTCACACAATGCTACTAGGAAAGCGCCAGACAAAAGTCTGTGGTCCTAACAGTTGTTGAGCTCCTCTAAGATGATGGAAGAAACTGAACACCTGCAAAGCCACAGCAAAGACTGCTAACCTGCACAGCACAAAGACAATTGCACTTGTAGCTGCATTTCTCACTTGTCTCCTGCTAATGGTTGCACTCTGGATCATTGAAGAGAATGCACCGGCATACAGAACATTGTCACCCACCATGCAACCAACCACCAAGAAAGAACACTACCTGGTATCACTACTGCCATATCTCCGAGAACGGCGCAAAGAATTCTGGAATAATTATTTCATGCAGATGTTGCACCAGCACCATCTTGCCACCAATGCTACCAACTGTTGGGTCTGTGGGCTGTTACCACATGTCACTGAACATTCCATACCTTTCATCCCTTCGCCCTTGTCTATTCACGGATCTTGCCTTGCCTGGATGATGCTCCTACAAGAAAGTTACAAAGACAATGCCCCTTCCGACGGAACAATCGCCCAGTTCTACAACAAGTTTTGGAGAAACAAAACAGGAAGAACAGCCGCCCCCTTCTGCCCTAACACCTCCAATGCGACATTCCCGATGAATGTCCCCTCCAAAGAATGAGTGGAAATGCAACTGTTCAATAATCCTAACAGAGACACATTTTCCTACCTGAAGAAAAGAACTGCTGCAACACTGACTGTGGCCCTATCTGTGGTGAATGTCTCTGGCCTTGTATGCATTGAAGGCTGTGGGACTAAGAATGTGGGTCACAGCACCTGTAGCATTGTAAGGGCTTTGAACACTGTCAACCCTCTAGTGCTTGATGCATCACCCAATATGCACTTTGTTTGTGGAACCGAAGCCTACACCTGGCTCCCATGAAACTGGGAAGGCTCGTGCTACATCGCCTTTGTTTTGCCACCAACCTACACAGCCCCTGCAGAGCATCATCGAGAAAAGCATTCTAATCAAACAGACTCTGCCGCATCACAGTTTCTCGACGCAGCAAAAGGGCTCGTCCCGCTATGGGGTCTGATGGCAAACAGCTGAGCCATCAGACATCTGTCTCAAGTGGTAGAGACCACCCTGAATGTCACAGCTGGCATCCTCACCAACAACACTGCTGTTCTCCAAGTGGTCCGTCTGGTTGCCCTGCAAAATCGCATGGTCCTGGACGTGGTACTAGCGGACCGTGGAGGAGCATGCCTCATCATCGGTGCCAGCTGCTGTATATACATTCCTGATAATTCACCTTCTGTCTATGAAGCAATTGAACATCTCCATAGACTATCTTCAGAAATTCATCAAGGATCAGGGACTTGGACAATTGGAAGTTGGCTTTGGGGCATCTTGAAGGAGTGGGGTTGGAAAATATCAATGATTCTCTTGGTCCCAGTATTGGAAATATGTGGTTGTTGTTTAGGTATACACTGTATACCACCTTTGTGTTCTCTTTGCATAATTACCTTGCACCCTAAGACTATGAAAAATTAGAGTAATGTATGATCAAGAGATACGGGACATTATGGAGATCGAAATAGACTGACAAGCTGGATAGTTATGTTCAAAGGGGCAACTGTTAAAAGCAAAATAACAATCGTGAACATTACCTGCGCCATCTTGTCTGGTGGAAATTTCTATGTGCACATAAGCTGCAGTCATTTTAATCTATCGCAGCCATTTTGTACTCTGTTGGTCACCTTTGTTTCACCCTGCCCTTACTAGCATCCCTCTGACCCTCTGACCGACCTGGTATGTGAGCTAAGGGCTATAAACTCTATTGCCATGACAAACCTCAATGCCACTTGCTGCCACAAACTCGTTTTTCCTCTCATCTCTGTTTACAGGCAAACCCTTGGACACTCTACCTCTCACTGCACCTAGTTACACAAACAGGTTCTAAATATTAAAAATACTCTTGCAAACATAATTTATTGCACTGCAAACAGCAAGACTTGTTTTTACCAACAATGGGACCTGTTTTTATCAACAGAATGGACTCTTAGATCTGGCCGGTCCCACATGTTTTAGACCCTGAAGCAAGGTCCAGCTGCAAGATAAGATTGTCTGTTTGACCTGGGTGGGAAGAGAATTACTGTTAGGCTTGTGCGGCAACCTGCCCGGGGCGGGGACTCTATGCTTGTGTAACCATGTTGATGAAACAAATGCATTGTGTGAAACTTGTATAAAAGGAAGAGCCAAAGGAGTTATCAGTAGAACACCTCCCTCAGACATCCCGATGTCTGCAGTTGATGTGGTCTCCTCATGAGAAATAAACCTTTTTCTTGTCTTCCAGTTTCCAGCGCTTCCCTCCTTATTTTGATAGAGAACCCAAAGTGAATTAGAGGTGGATCCCTGCACCGGGCAGCATTGAGGGTCTTAGAAGACTTGCTGTCTTTCACAACCTCCCAGCCCAGGCAACCTCAATCACACTACAATACAAAGTGGGACAGGCAATGAGGGGACGTCCTGTTTCCATCATGTGTTATCTGCGGGAATTGCATCTAGCTCTTCCGAGTCACGCTGGAGTAAGTAGCCTTGAAGGGGCCCCCATATGTCTTTCGGTCTGGACGCCCAAGGGAGGATTTCCGCATATGTAGTTGTTTGTTCCTGGCAGTACAACATATCTGCTAACTAGTCTTTGAACTTAGGGGCCCGCCCCTTTCCCCATCTACAAGCTATTTTGTGTTTAGCAAGTAACAGCCATATAGCTATGAACTTTCAATAGGATTTGGGAATCAGTGCTGTGTAGCTGAGAAGGGCCATCATGGGATCTTTTTCGAGTGTATTATTTATCATTTTCCCTAGCGCTTCATAAACTTGGTCCCAGAACTCCTGCACTGCCGAACACTCTCATGCAAGATGTAAAAATCCCACCCCTCCCTACCACATCTATCGCATCTGTCATAATGTTGTAAGCGGAAGCGCTATTTTTTGGCAGTTTTTTAATACAAACGTTGTAGGAACTTGAAATGTATGACCCGCAATCTGCAGCTAGCAGAGATTTGCGAGGTTTGTGTACAGCAATAATCCCATTGCTCATCCATTATCTCGGAACCTAGCACCTCTGCCCAATGAGCGCGCGTGGCACTCAGGACATTTTCCTGTTGAGCGAGGATGCATTTGTGTAGTTGGGACATTAGGTGCTTCCCATCTGTGGATCTCAGCATATTGTGTAATGGGAAGAGATTTGCTGGCTCTTGTGGAAAATCCGGGAGGACCACTTTCATCCCATGTCTCATTCGTACATAAAGAAACACGTCTAGCGGGGTAGGTTGTATCCCCTGAAAGAGGTGCTCTAAAGGATCAAAACTTTCCCTCGTGAAATAGGTCTCCTCACATAGTGACATGAATACGTGTGCATAGATGTTTAAATCCTTTTTCCTGTAACAAGGATATGGCAGGGTGATACGTCAAGGCCAACCGAGAGGAGTGGAGAACGGGTTGAGAGAGAGTCTCTGTTATACAATGCCATGCATCCACCGTACTTGTGACAACGGTGGGAGGTGTTGTGCGCATCCATCTGGGTCCTTATATAATGCCATTTAGCGGTATGGGATCTGCAAGCCAGTTTTCCGTGGCTACTTGCGGCATATATCTAGGGGGTATATTCCATAATAGGCATACTGGGCCTGGGCACTCAAGCAATAGATGTCAAACCCACCATGGTCATATGGCTTAGTCCAGGCCTTCCAATTGAGCCAAGGTTGTTTCCCTCCCCAGAGTAATCTAGTCAGCTCAGCCCGTAGAGTTTTACAAAAAAATAGGAACCAGGATGATAGGGTATGTTTAAAAATAGATATAAAAATTGTGGAAGCACAACCATTTTTATAAGGGAGGCGCTACCCGCCAGTGACAGTGGAAGCGAGATCCAGCATGTAAAATTGCTGTTTAATTTCGTGATAGCCGTACCATAGTTGAGTCGTACCGTCTCCTCCCTATCCCTAGTCACCTGTATGCCTAAATATCGAAGGTCTGTGTCGCACCATTCTAAGGGGAAGTCAAGTTGGAATTTGGGAACTGCTAGCGTGAGAGGGAAGACCTGAGACTTCCCCCAATTGATGTTAATACCAGACAATGTACCAAACACTATCAATTCCCACAGGAGGGGGTTAATATTCTGCGGAGGATCCCTGACATATAATGTCATGTCATCCGCGTATAGCAAAATCAAGATTTGGCGGAGACAACAGCGAAATGCCTTTTCCTGATGACATTGACGAAGCCTGCAGGACAGCGGCTCAACTGCTATAGCGAATAAAAGTGGGGATAATGGGCACCCCTGCCGGTTACCACTCGATATGGAGAGAGCAGAGGACATGTGGGCAATAATTAACACTTTAGCAGTTGGTTGATTGTACAATACTTTATCCAAGAAACAAAGATCTGCGGAAAACCCATGTGCTGCAACACTTCAAATAAATAATCCCATTCTACAGAGTCAAACGCCTTGGTGGCGTCTAAAAAAACAGCTGCTAGAGGGAGTTCTGACGCTACCGTCTGGACTAAAGAAAACAAAGTACGGAGATTATGGGAAATGGCCCTGCCGGGGACAAAGCCCGATTGATTGGGTAGCACAAGCTTATCTAGGAGCAGAGTCAGGCGGTTAGCTAATACTTTAGCCAATATTTTTGTATCACAGTTAATCAAAGATAGTGGTCTGTATGCATCACTAGAGTTGGGGGCTTTTCCAGGCTTCAGTAGAGATGTAACCATCACCTCCCTCATTGAGGGGGGAGTATTCCAACTTCCAGGGATTCCTCATACACCTCCTTAAGGACCGTGCCATTATGTCTATGTAACTCTTATAAAATTCCGCAGGGAGGCCATCTAACACTGGTGCCTTCCCATTATTTAGTTGCATGATTGCCTCTCTGATCTCATCCACCTCAAATGGTAGACTGAGGAATTCCCTTTGTGTATCCCCTAACCACCCTAGCACTATATCTCCCATGTAGCTATCTACCTCCAAAGTTCCATGCCGTTGTGAGGTGTAGAGTGTTTTGTAGTGTGCGGTGAAGACTTCGAGTATGTCCTGCGTATCTTGATGCATAATCTCCCCGGGTCCTTCTATCTCCAATATGTGGGTTGTGAATCTCTGGCACTTTGTCACCTCTGCCAGTGCCCTCCCTGGTCTCGCCCCTTCTCTATTTACAGGCCACCCAGTGTCGCCCTTTGAATTTCGTTTCCCTGTCCGCCATCTCTTCATAATCTGATAGCTTCTTCCAGAACTCTTTTTGTACCTGCCCTACCGTCCCACCCTCCATGTTCCTTTCCAATGCTTTCAGTTCCCGTTCTAGTTTTTGAAGTGTTCTTTGAATATCCCTTAGTAACCCAAAACTTTTGGATATGCAGAAAGGATTTTAAACGCTTCCCAAATCATTTCTACGCTGTTCACTGAGCCCTTGTTTCTAGCAAAAAAATCTTTTATTTCCTTCTCTAACTCGGTTTGGAAGACAGCGTTTGTCAGTGCACGTGGCTGCGCCCTCCAGCAAGGCCTTGGCCTATCATACCCAGGCATCAAAAGTCGCAGTTTCACTGGACAGTGGTCTGAGAAAGTCCTTGCAGAATGAATGATAGTTCGGATATTAGGCCCTAGCCCCCTTGAAACTAAACAATAGTCAATGCTTGCCCATGTGCCCATGTACGATGTGAAGTGGGTGCCCTCTTTCAGTTTGGGATGAGTATATCGCCAGCTGTCTGCCAGTCCACCTTCCTCCATAATTCCCCACATTACCTCCTGAGAGCAGTTATAGTGGTGCATCTGTGAATTAGACCTTTCAAAAGACGGGTTCAAGGCCACATTGAAATCCCCCCCCATATTAAATGCATGGATCCTACAGTGAGAATCTTACCCCATACCGTTGTATAAAATTCCGGGGTGTCTATATTGGGACCATAGCAATTTGCTAATGTTACAGTTTCCCTACCCAGCCTCCCCCAAGCTGTAACATACCTCCCATGAGGATCTTCCATCGCTCCCATTAACTCGAAAGGCGTCTGCTTTTTAATCAGTATGGCTGTACCCCGGGCATAAGAAGAATAGGAAGCAGTCTTATGCTTGCCCATTTGCTGGTGAATGTGCTTGGAGATTTTGGATTCATGTGCGTCTCCTGCAACATAGCGATTTTAATCTGTTGTCTGTCTAGGTATGCCTAGTAGTTATAATGGGGTATACCCGTAACCCTCAGAACCTGGGTCCTGAGGGTTACGGGGTGGTTAAGGGTGGTGGTTCTATCATGAGTGAGGCAATTTCTTAGAACATATAAATGAATATATACAGTTTGTTACTTCTTATAATATATGAAAACATTCAATGGAGAAAATTAATTAGGACACAACACCTTTCTTTAGTAGTCAAGAATTATTTCTTATTTTGCAAATATTTTTGTAGTGGCTGTCCAAAGGCAAGGGGATAAAGAGTCATACATACAGAGCATGAGCTTTTGTGACTAGAGGTGATACGTGACATGTGATATATATAGAGATCAAAGCACATGACATAAACAATATTGAAAAATGTAAATAATCATTCATCAGTCCATATGAGTTACATTGGTCACAACAAAATGTATTCTTTTGATTTGCGTGTTGTAACTTTTCATTGACGGATTGATGTAATAACGACGACGTTTCGACCCTGAAGCGTGGTGCACATTTAATTGCATCCGGGGCAGGTCTTCATCAGGACAGAAAAGGGGGGGGCGGACAACCTGAAAGTATAAGGTAAGGTTTTAAAAAAGGGTGTGTGTCTCTTGTGTGGTAAAAAGGCGAAAACCAACCAAGGGTCTGTCTCACCTGGAGGAGAATAATTACAGCGTATCCATTGCGCTATCAAGGTAAAGAGTGTCAGCCGACACCGATACGAAATTTCTTTTTAGTTCGTTAGGAATCTAAGAAGGAAAGTGAGGAATAATCAAAAATATGGCGGTATTGGTTAACCATATTTGATATTGAAGGGGGAGGTGTTGTACATACCATTTAGTGGGTAAGTATGATGACCTTCACCCGCAGGTGAAGAATTGGGGGAGTGTCGCGGCGGCGATCACCTGTCAGAATAGAATAAACAGACACACTGAGTCAGGACCAACTTGTGTGTGTAAACCTAGGATTGCTAGTTTGTGATGATTAGGGGCGTGTGGCATGCAGATCTAGTGGATAAAAACATTTATATCTGGACTCTGTTGACTGCGTGCTAGAGGCTGGCCTGTTTGCTTGATGACAATTTGTGTGCATTAAAAGGAATTGTGAGTGAGAAGAGTGGACTTTAAAAAAGGCCAGGCGACTGGGCGTGGTGGTGATGAATGAGCAGATGCAAAAGTGGACTACATATGACATTACAGTAGTTGTGTGGATTGATTCCATAATGGAAATCTCATGCGTGATAATTATTGTGGTTAATTCGTGAGTATATCGGAGTGCGGTTACCATTTTTAAAAAACGTAGTGGGCTCAGGAAAGTGCTAAGTATCTAAATGCAGTGTCTTAGCATAGACATTACAGGCCTCATTAAGTTGTGCGGTGTGACGCCGGCGGTTATTCGAACCCATGTACACTCATTTCTGGGAGCAGAGAAGGACGTCCAAATCCGTCATCTCGTGGCGATGAATGGCGCCCGGGTAACGAACGCAGGGATTATTTAATGTATGTTAGGACGTGGTCTACGTGTGAGCGTGCATGTGACTAGGGGTGTAGGTAAAAGACACATACTGAGCCTGTCGAAATAAGTAAGGGGTATCCAACTATTTACCATACTATTGTCGCATTGAAAATATTGTGATGTGGAGAACCACGAAGCCCCGCCTGTCAGACTATGGGAGGCTAAAGGAGAACCTTTACGAGGGCGTTGGAAAAGCGTATTTGATACCTCGTGTGGGTATTGTGACAGTATTGTGGAGAAACTGGGTACAATATCATAGTCCTCTAAGAAAAGTGTAATTCACATAACAAGCATTTTCCTCTAAGAAAAGTGTAATTCACATAACAAGCATTTTAACATATGCGTGATATGTAAGGCATATAACTGAATGTATGCATCATTTTAATACAATAATCAAGCAGAAAGATGTCAGCTCAATCTTTGAGTATTACTCTGCAGATTAAAACGTGGAATTAAAAAGACAGAAAACAACCCGCAAACACATGTTGGAAACACAGTATACATATTTGCTGCAGGAGATATATGTAATCTGACATTACCTGTGCGATTATGTGATTAAACCAATTTATTTATTTATTTATTTATTTACTTATTTATTTATTTATTTTTTACATTTCTAAAGCGCAGCAAATACCCTCAGGCGTCTTGGCGCTGATAGAAAAACAGTTACTTATGAGGAAGAGAGTGGGAGGAAGGGGAATTACTGATCAAACAGCCATGTTTTCAAGAGTTTGCGGAAGTGAAGGAGGGAGGGGCTCTGCCTGATGTTTAGTGGTAGAGTGTTCCAAAGCTTCGGGGCTGCTACCAAAAAACGTCGATCTCCCCAAGACACCGTCTTGGTGCGAGGAATAACCAATTGGTTGAGGGTGGCTGAACGTAACAGTCTGCTTGGTTTGTACAGTTGCAGCTGCTCTTTCAGAAAGTGTGGTCCTTGGTTTTTGAGCGCTTTGTAAACGATGCATAAGGACTTGAAATGAATTCTATTGCGAATAGTGAGCCAGTGGTATTCCTTTATGCTTTTTGATATTGGTTCATATTTTGTTTTGCCAGAGAGCAGACGTGCTGCTGCGTTCTGAATGGTTTGTAGTTTAGTTATAACTCTGGATTGTGCGTTGAGGAAAAGACCATTACAGTAATCCAGAGTTGATAGCACTAGGGAACTAACCAATGTTTTGATAGCTGACTCCGGGTGGAAGGGACGGATTTTTCTGATCATCTTCAACTTTAGATGTGCTGTGGATACTGTTTTGTTTGCATGGTCCATGAAGTTTAGACCTTCGTCGAAGATGATTCCCAGATTACTAACTTTGGCAGTCGGACTTGGAGGGGTGCCAAAAGCTTCTGGCCACCAACTTGATGGCCAGGCTGGGAGAAGAGGACCAAAGATGACCACCTCAGTTTTTTCTGAGTTTAATTTCAGACAATTGGTGGCCATCCATTCTCCTATATCTAACAGTCCCTTTTTGAATTTTTCTGCCACTTGATCTCCGTCACCTTTAATAGCTAATACCAACTGGGTATCGTCGGCATAGGAGGTTAGGCTCATCCCGTGTGCTTTGATGGTGTTAGCAAGGTCCGACACATAAATGCTAAATAGTGTCGGACTAAGGGATGAGCCTTGAGGAACTCCACATGGTGATGAGAGTTGTGCCGATTGAAAGGGTCCCAGGGTGACAGCCTGCGTTCTTCTGGCTAGGAAGGAGGCAAGTAGGTCTCTAGCAGAGTGACAGATACCGAATCCCTCGACACGGTCGACCAGGATGGTATGGTCGACCGTGTCGAAGGCCGCTGATAAATCCAACATTACCAGGATAGCTGTCCCTCCCTGATCCCTAATTACCCTGATATCATCGGCAGCCTTAATCAAGGCTGTCTCTGTCCCATGGTATTTCCGAAACCCAAATTACGTGCCATCCAAGAGATGATGTTTTTCGATGTATTCAGAAATCTGAGTGTTCATGGCTTTTTCGATTACTTTAGCCACGAACGGGAGACTCGCAATGGGCCGGTAGTTTTTTAGCTCGTTTTTTATCAAGGGAGGGTTTTTTTAGCAGGGGTTTTAGTAGGGTTTTTTTTAGGGGGTCTGGATATGTGCCTGAGAGCAGAGTGGAGTTACATACTTGGGTAAGTAATGGAATAATGGAGTCCATTACCGGCGGGAGCACTGAAAATGGACAAGGGTCCAGGGTCGATCCTGATTTAATTGTAGACACTATGGATCTTATATGGTCAGTTGTAACTGGTTGAAAACTGGGGAACGTGTTGGCTAGAGGTAGAATGGAGGAATTGACTTTCCTAGGGGGTGATTTTGCCGAGAAGGTCTGATAGATATCATCAACTTTAGTGAAGAAAAAAGAGGCTAAAGAATCACATAAAGCCTGCGACGGGGGGGGGGGGGGGGGGGGAGTGAGATCCGGGGTGTTGCCTGACAGTGATTTGGTGATTTGGTACAGTCGTCTACTAGAGTTTTTGGCTTTTTGGATTTGGTCAGAATAAAAATCTTTTTTAGCCTTTATGATCATGGCTTTGTAGAGTGTCAGTGATTCCTCGTAGATTGCTTTACTTGCTGTGTCGTAGGTTTTCCTCCATTGCCTTTCCTTGTTCCTGTTAATTTGCTTTTGCGACCTTAGTTCCTCGTTGTACCAAGGGGCAGTGGGTTTAGTTCTATTTTTGGATAATACTTTGGTAGGGGCTAATTGATTCGTGGCCTGACCCAACCAAGTATGAAATTGAAGTAGTGCCGGGTTGGGTTCGGCGGACAGCAATGGACAAGTATGGTCCAATTTTAACCTAAGGTCGTTCTGATTGATATTTTTCCAATCTTTAAAAGGCTTTTGAGGTGTTGAGGTAGCTATCTTGTTGGGAGGGGTATTGGTGGTAATTGTAGCAAATATTGCGTAATGGTCTGTCCACGGCATGGGTAAGATATTGGTTATTTGTAGGCCTTCTAAATTGGAAAATATGGCATCCAAGGTATGGCCTGCTGAATGGGTGGGGGAGGTAACCCATTGTTTTAACCCTAGTGTTTCCAAATCGGAGATTAGGGTAGCAGAGTCTGTTAGGTGAACTTGGTCCAAATGAAAATTCAAGTCACCTAGGACCGTGAACGCGCTTTCAGTGGCAACTGATTCCATCGTTGTATTAATACTTGTTAGAAATGCTGTTTTCGTTCCAGGAGGACGATATATCAATATTCCTTTAAAGTTAAACAAAGGTGATAGCTTGATGGCAAACTGCATAGCTTCACAGGATGTGGATGGAATAGAATTCGTTCTGACAGGATATAGATCTCTAGCTATTATGGCCAGTCCACCCCCTCTTTGTCTGAATCTGTCCTGGCGGTATGCTTTATACCCTTTAGGTACTGCAATAGCTAAATCTGGCTCTGGTGATTCATCAGTCCATGTCTCTGTAACAAACAGAACGTCCAACTTGAAATCAGTTATGAGGTCTGAGATCTCCTGCCTATGCTTACAGAGTGAGCGGGCGTTAATCAGGGCGATAGTTGTGACATCTGCCTTTTCGTTCCTTGCTGGTTTAGTATTTGCGGCAGGTAGTCGTAATGGTATTGTGCAGGTACAATGGGGACTGTGGGTGGCAAGG
The DNA here is from genome assembly GCF_964263255.1 of Lissotriton vulgaris. Classification (NCBI taxonomy): domain Eukaryota; kingdom Metazoa; phylum Chordata; class Amphibia; order Caudata; family Salamandridae; genus Lissotriton; species Lissotriton vulgaris. The sequence continues at coordinate 147,426 of NW_028255596.1, read as the reverse complement.
TCACTACGAATTTCGGAGGGCTCTATTTTGGTACAACAAATGTTTGGTGCTGGCCGGAGTGCCAATAAACCATGGTATGTATATGTCCGGTCGATGTCTGGCGCCGGTCGGGCAGGGGTTGTGGCCCTAGGCCCGGTCCCGGCGCGGACGGGCGCAGACGGGCTTGCCTCTGGCGCGCCTCAGGCGCGCCGCCGGCGCGCCCGCTGCGCAGACGGGATGATACTGTATTTTTATACATGCAGAGGGCCGGGGAGGGCGGGTGGATTGATGCACTAGACCGCAACCCTTACCTCCCTCAAGATGGCGGGTGAGGTGGGTCAGGTCACGTGACAGCGCCTGCAGACGGCAGCGCTGTTGTCAGGAGAAGCCTGGGATCGCGGTTCAAGCGAAGCAATTCTCGCTATGAGGTAGGGCAATTTAAATTCAGTAAAGGTTTAAAACCACAGGTTAAAATGTCCTTGGATATATCCACGTAGTTAATCCAGCTGCTTGGATCTATACTGATGGAAAGTATTGTGGGTTTCTAAAAATTCTCAGTGTACCATTAGACGGGTTACAGCCTGCTCATCTGTTGGTAGGTCTCTTCTTGTTCATTCAGGCCTTGATTCACGGTGTCAAGAAAATGGATCCAGCGACATTCTTTGTAGTTGAGTGATGTAGATATGTTGCCTCCTCTCTGGTGGAGTTGTAATTTTTCAACTACCCACCACTCCAGTTGTTCGTATGTGTGGCTGGGTGTTGAACTGTTCCACTAGGGCTGCACCTATTACTTTGCAACATAGTCTGCTTTGATGTTGTAGGATCCGGCTTTTTACTTTTTGGGTGGTTTGACCAATATATATAATCTGACATGGACATTTGATGGCACAGATCACATTTTGTGTGTTGCAGTTCGTGAAATTGTCTAGTGTGTATGTTCTCCCTCTGTGTTGGAAGGTGTTGCCAGTCTTGGTGTATTTGCAGACCTTACAGTTGCTGAATCTCTGGTGACCTGTTATAGGTGGTAGGCCTAGTTGGGTTCTGATGTCTGGTGGTCAGTTAGTCTCCAGAAAAGAAGAAACCACATTGTCCTTGATGTTTCTCGCTCTTTTGAAAGAGCACATCGGAACTTCTGGTATCCCTATCTCTGGTCCTACTAAATTCCAGTATTTCTTGATAACCTTGTTAATTTCATGGCTTCTCGTGGAGAATGTATTAACACAGATTTATTTCTCCAATTCTGTCTCTTTGTCTTGTATTTCTAGCAGAGTTTCACGTTGCCTATACCAGGCTCTTTTTCTAGCCTTATTTACAAGGCCTTTGGGGTACCCTCTGTTTTTTAACTTTGCAATGTGGAGATCCGATTCTTCAAAGTAGTCCTTGCGTCTGGTACAATTTCTGTGAAGGCGCAGAAATTGACGTAGGATAGATTGTCCCTTAGGTTCCTTGGATGGTGAGAAGTGTACTGTAAGAGAGTATTGCGATATGTTGGCTTCTTATATAGATTCATGATGATCTTATCTTCTACTACCTCAAATGTAAGGTCCAGAAAGGGTATTCATTCTCGGCTGTAGGATATCGTGAATTGAATGTCTCTTGAGCAGTTATTCAGCCATGCATGGAAGGTTTTAAGTTCTTCTTCACTTCCTGTCCAGATAATGACGATATCATCGATATAACGGTTCCATTGAGTTATCTTTTGTGCATGAGGATTTTCATTAGCATATATGTATTTTTCTTCAAAATTGTTCATGAATAGAATAGCTAGACTTGGAGCAAACCCAGCTCCCATGGCTACTCCTCTGCATTGGAAATAGAAAATATTCTGGAAGATGAAGTAATTCTTAGACATCGCTATTTGTAACAGTTGGATGAAAATGTCTGTAGGTATCCAATGTGGGGATGGACGGGTGTCTAGGATATTCTTAATGACATCAATAGCTTCATCCTTTGGTATACTTGAATAAAGGGAACATACGTCTAAGGTAACCAAAAATTGGGTAGAGGTATTGAAAGGCTGATGTTCGAAATTTTGAATGGTTTTTGTAGTGTCCCTGAGAAAGGACCTTGTCTCTAGAACAAACGGCTGCAAGAAGTCATCCAGGAATTGGTTGAGGGGCTCAAGTATTGAACCGCATCCAGATACTATTGGTCTACCAGGTGGTGTTTGCATGTTCTTATGAATCTTGGGGGTCGTGTAAATCGTTTGATGTCTTTGACCAGTTTGTCTAGTTTTCTGTTGAGTGTTATGGTATTGAATTCGGCGGTAGCCTTTTCTGCTCTATCTAAGGCCTCTTTGGCGTTCTTTAGGTCAGAGTCTTCTAAGATTTCTTTTTTCAAATCTGATATTTGTTGGGTGAGTTTCTTCACATATTCCAATGCTGTTTTAGCCCCCAACACCATCCAGTGTCGAGAGCAGTTATCGGCCACGAAGCTGAAGCCCTCTCGAAATTTTGGTACCTCTATTAAAATTCTGGGTTCATTTCTCACTTGAAGGCCTTTGGGAATTATATTCGCCTGTAGGTATTTGGTGAGTAGGTGACCATGCAGTCTGGTACAGATTAGTTTCTTCTCCAATCTTTCCAGGAGGGATAGTTTATCATTTAAAGTAGAATTGGATGGGGTTAATCCTGTCCAAGGTAGTCAAATTCAGCTTGTTCTTGAATTAGCTTGTTTATGTAGTCTTCTGTATAGGATAAGGTTTCTTTTTCTGACATAGTCTACTTTGAAGAATCGGATCTCCTCATTGCAAAGTTATAAAACAGTCCCAAAGGCCTTCTAAATAAGGCTAGAAAAAGAGCCTGGTATAGGCCACGTGAAACTCTGCTAGAAGTACAAGACAAAGACACAGAATTGGAGAAAATAATCTGTCTTACTACATTCTCCACAAGAAGCCATGAAATTAACAAGGTTGTCAAGAAATACTGGAACTTAGTAGGACCAGAGATAGGGATACAAGAAGTTCCGATGTGCTCTTTGAAAAGAGCAAGAAACATCAAGGACAATGTGGTTTCTTCTTTTCTGGAGACTAACCGACCGCCAGACATTAGAACCCAACTAGACCTTCCACCTATAACAGGTCACCAGAGATGCGGCAACTGTAAGGTCTGCAAATACGCCAAGACTGGCAACACCTTCCAACACAGAGGGAGAACATACACACTAGACAATTTCACGAACTGCAACACACAAAATGTGATCTATGCCATCAAATGTCCATGTTAGATGATTATCAAACCACCCAAAAAGTAAAAAACCGGATCCTACAACATCAAAGCAGACTACGTTGCAAAGTAATAGGTGCAGCCCTAGTGGAACATTTCAACACCCACAACCACACATACGAACAACTTGAGTGGTGGGCAGTTGAAAAAATACAACTCCACCAGAGAGGAGGCAACATATCTACATCACTCAACTACAAAGAATGTCGCTGGATCCATTTTCTTGACACCGTGAATCAAGGCCTGAATGAACAAGAAGAGACCTACCAACAGATGAGCAGGCTGTAACCCATCTAACAGTACACTGAGAATTTTTAGAAACCCACAATACTTTCCATCAGTATAGATCTAAGCAGCTGGATTAACTACGTGGATATATCCGATACTCAATTGGTTTAATCACATAATCGCACAGTTAGTGTGAGATTACATATATCTCCTGCAACAAATATGTATACTGTGTTTCCAACATGTGTTTGCGGGTTGTTTTCTGTCTTTTTAATTCCTCGTTTTAATCTGCAGAGTAATACTAAAAGATTGAGCTAACATCTTTCTGCTTGATTATTGTATTAATATGATGCATACATTCAGTTATATGCCTTATATATCACACATATGTTAAAATGCTTGTTATGTGAATTACATTTTTCTTAGAGGAAAATGCTTGTTATGTGAATTACACTTTTCTTAGAGGACTATGATATTGTACCCAGTTTCTCCACAATATCGTCACGATACCCACACGAGGTATCAAATACGTTTTTCCAACGCCTTCGTAAAGGTTCTCCTTTAGCCTCCCATAGTCTGACAGGCGGGGCTTCGTGGTTCTCCACATCACAATATTTTCCATGCGACAATAGTATGGTAAATAGTTGGATAGCCCTTACTTATTTCGACAGGCTCAGTATGTGTTTTTACCTACACCCCTAGTCACATGCACGCTCACACGTAGACCACGTCCTAACATACGTTAAATAATCCCTGCGTTCGTTACCCGGGCGCCATTCATCGCCACGAGATGACGGATTTGGACGTCCTTCTCTGCTCCCAGAAGTTATTGTATATGGGTTCGAATAACCGCACGGGTCACACCGCACAACTTAATGAGGCCCGTAATGTCTATGCTTAGACACTGCATTTAGATACTTAGCACTTTCCTGAGCCCACTACGTTTTTTTAAAATGGTAACCCCACTCCGATATACTCACGAATTAGCCACAATAATTATCATGCATGAGATTTCCATTATGGAATCAATCCACACAATTACTGTAATGTCATATGTAGTCCACTTTTGATTCTGCTCTTTCATCACCACCACGCCCAGTCGCCCGGCCTTTTTTAAAGTTCACTCTCCTCACTCACAGTTCCTTTTAAGGCACACAAATTGTCATCAGGCAAACAGGCCAGCCTCTATCAAGCGGTCAACAGATTCCAGATATAAAGGTTTTTATCCACTAGATCTGCATGCCACACGCCCCTAATCATCACCAACTAGCAATCCTGGGTTTACATACACGAGTTGGTCCTGACTCAGTGTGTCTGTTTATTCTATTCTGACAGGTGATCTCCGCCGCAACACTTCCCCAATCCTTCACCTGCGGGTGAAGGTCATCATACTTACCCACTAAATGGTATGTAAAACACCTCCCCATTCAATATCAAATATGGTTAACCAATACCGCCATATTTTTGATTATTCCTCACTTTCCTTCTTAGATTCCTAATGAACTAAAAAGAAATTACGTATCGGTGTCGGCTGACACTCTTTACCTTGATAGCGCAATGGATACTCTATAATTATTCTCCTACAGGTGAGCCAGACCCTTGGTTGGTTTTTGCCTTTTTACCACACAAGAGACACACACCCTTTTTTAAAACCTTACCTTATACTTTCAGGTTGTCCGCCCCCCCTTTTCTGTCTTGATGAAGACCTGCCCCAGATGCAATTAAATGTGCACCACGCTTCAGGGTCGAAACATCGACGTTATTACATCAATCCGTCAATGAAAAGTTTAAACACGCAATTCAAAAGAATACATTTTGTTGTGACCAATGTAACTCATATGGACTGATGATTGAATATTTATATTTTTCAATATTGTTTATGTCATGTGCTTTGATCTCTATATATATCACATGTCACGTATCACCTCTAGTCACAAAAACTCATGCACTGTATGTATGACTCTTTAACCCCTTGCCTTTGGACAGCCACTACAAAAATATTTGCAAAATAAGAAATAATTCTTGACTACTAAAGAAAGGTGTTGTGTCCTAATTAATTTTCTCCATTGAATGTTTTCATATATTATAGGAAGTAACAAACTGTATATATTCATTTATATGTTCTAAGAAATTGCCTGACTCCCGACAGAACTACCACTCTTGTATCACTGTCTAGGTATGCCAACAGCTGCCTACATTTTCTCGCTTCCCCTAAGCCCCTAATGTTCCATGATAGTACTCTTAATGTACAGTCTTCACCCGTAGACATCTCTCCCGCCCATCCCACTATATGCAAATATATTCAATGTAACAATGTCAGTCAACTGCCTTTCTGTTGGTTCAATACATCCAAGTAGAGCATGCCTGCTAATAGCAATCCCTTCCATGCCTCCCCCTCCCTCTGAAGCATCCCAATCATGCCATCTTCGCCCATCCCGCCCCCCTCCCCATCAACAAACAGCCTAACTTCCATAGGAGATATCCTAGGTTAGAACAGGTAGGTCCAGTAGAACATTTGTAGGGTACACCCGTGTGGGGATGTTCTGCTGGGTGGCCCATGATTATCTCTCACTCCTCCAGGCAACCAACGTTACCGCCCTCCCTCCTGGATGAGTGTCGAGGGTGTCCGGGTATTCAGTTACGCTGGGTAGTGTAATGCATAAGCGATTTGAGCCGCCCTTAGTTTTTGCTTTACCTGGATAAACTTCCGTCTTTCCTCCTGAACATGCAACGCAAAATCTGGGAACATGGTGAAGGTCACTCCATCGCATGTCAGCTCTCTTTTCTCCCTTGCCACACGTAGAGTTGTATCCCTGTCCCTGTAGTTTAGGAGGCGCACGATTATAGGTCTAGGTGTACTTCCAGGAGGTGGCTTGGGCCCGAGTGCCCTATAGGCTCTCTCGACGATGAATTGTGGGGACAGAGATTCTGCTCCTATCACCTCCCTGAGTAATTTTTTCACATAGTCCTCCATTCTGCTTGAACTCGCACTTTCTGGAATTCAAATTCGAACGTTATTCCTCCTACTGTGCGCTTCTATGTCCTCATTCGTGGCAGCTATGATTTTTAAAAGTTTATCCATCTGAGTGACAGTTTTCTGCAGGTTGGCCGCTGTGTCCTCCGTGTCCGAGCTATCGCATCCATCCGTGTCGTGAGCGTATCCATCTTGTCTGCGATAGTGGCAAATCCCTCCGTACCTCTGTGAGCATTGATTTCAGATTTTCGCCCGCATCTGGCTGGTGACCCTGAGTTCCTCCGACTGCGTCGACCTCCTCCTTTGGTGATTGTTGTCTTGGTTCCTTTCTTAGCCTCAAAAGTGAGACGAGGCTGGCGCGTGTCCGGTTTCCCCATTTTGGCGACTAGCCGTAGCAGATCGCTCCCCCTTTGCAATGAGACCGCCTTTTGTGTGCACTATGCGCTTCCTTTATTCTCTGCTGCATCTGTTTTAACCGTGCAGCCTTGTAGCAAGTAACACCTCCTCTTATATACTATGGCAGATTCGTATTGTGCGCGTTGGCGTTATTTTACCCACTCGTGCTCAGCGCTGTAATCAATAAGGCCGCCCACCGCTTGCTCGCTCCACCAGACGCCTATAGGTATTGGCGCACTCTCTATCGTGCCTGGCCGTATATGTGCCGCTTATTTCTGTTCATAAACACCCTGCTCCGTGGTATGACCCTGTTGATGCCAGTGATGTCAAGCCTCTAGGTCGCTGTATCGCTTTGCCACAATTGTGCCCGGCGCTTCTATTGCCTCAATTTATGTGTCTCCTTGTTTGCGTATCATGCGGCGTTCGCGCCTTATTTATTCTGTGGGGATAAGTATCTCGCCAGGCCGGGGCCCATCAGCACATGTAGGGATTTACGGGCTTTGGGCGGCAGTCTTTTCCAAATACAGTGCCCCCCACACGGCAATGCACGTAGGCCTGGCACAATCGATTTCCAGCCTAGTACCGGCACCAGTCTCTTTTGCGGGCGGTAGCCACAGTTTCTCTAGCGTGGCCCGCCTCGCTCTTTATGCTGCCCTCGTCTGCCTCCAGCGTCTTATGGCCGCCGATAGTAAGGCCTCACCATGCTGCACTCTCACCGCTTGGACTCTGTGCCTCTATGCTGGTAAACGCTGATCCGGAGGACGGTCAGAACTGCAGCAGACAGCCGCCTGTGTGCTCACGATCATCTGCAGAGCCTTCGCGCCACCATTTTGTGTCTCTCGCCCAGCCACCACAAGTGCGTCCTGGGACTTGCGTGCTCACCGTGCCCCACTCACTGCTCCAGCCAGGTCAGGGGCGCCTTCCGTACTCTGTCTCGCCTCACCGCTCACCGCCAAAGCCTGCTCCAACACCAGAAACCTCAGCACCACCTCAGCTGCTCATATTCCGCTACTTTTACCCGCGCTTGCACGAGTGTAGCGATGGATTTCAGACGAGGATACATAACGAATTACGGCCGGACTGCGGGAGCCTCACACAGTGGCGGCCATTCCGCTCGTGCGCCACCTAGCGCCCCCTGCTATTAGAATACTTTAATTTTCTTTCACTGCTTGCTGTTAGTGTAATTACCTGTTCTTCTGTATCATCATATGCTGTTTTATCGTGTTTTGGGGGGAAAATTAATCTCATTACCATTTTCTTCCCTCTCTCAATTTAATGACTCTAATAATTCACAGAAAAAAAGTCTTCCACAAATGATTTGAATTGTTATTAATTACTTTTCTGTGGAGGTTAGAAAGAAGCCAAATACATCACTGGTGAGATTTCAGGCAGCTTGACAATTGCAAGGGAATGATTTTCTGGTTTTTCTTTTTTTAAAAAAATATTTTTAGTTATTTAACAAGAATGACAGACATTTCACTCATGTGCTGATAATCCCATTACATCACATATTATTGTTGACACATATAAAATCAGTTCAGGCAAAGGTATACTTTACATAATTTATGCTCCATTCCCAGTCCTCCTCAGTTCTAACTCTACCATTGCTGACACACAAATATCTCCTTTGTACAGTTTCCATTTTGACCACTTCCTGTTCCATTTCTTCGGGCACCCCCTAGCGATAAATACTTCCTTCTCGGCTATCATACATTTATCCACTTCCCTATTCCACACTGCCACTTCCGGTGACTTGACTCCACCCCATCCCCATGCGATTTCTCGTTTAAATAGTGTGAAGCCCAACGTCCCCAATTGCTGTTCCAATTCAGTTAGATCTGTCGCCTCCCAGATGTTGAGCAGGCCCAAACTCGGAGTCAGGGTAATCTCCTTCCCTAGGGCAGAGTGCATATGTGTTGTGATTCGACCCCATCAGCTTTGTATCGCTGGGCAGTCCCATACCATGTGATAGAAGGTGGCAGGTTGCCCACAGCCCTTGAAGCAGTGATCATCAGTTTTGGTCCCTATCCTTGCCAGAGTGATTCCAGTCATATATGATCGATGAAAAACACGAAGTTCAACAAGGCGGTACCTAAGTGTGATGGTAGCCTCCCTGGAAGACATTAGCGCCTGACTCCAGTCCTCATCCTCAATGACCCCCAAATCACCCTCCCATTTCTCCTTCAGTTGTCTAAGCGAGTCTGGTAAGTTATTACTAAGCTTCCTGTACGTGAGGGAGATCGCTTTAGTGTGCAGTTGTCCGTCTAACAGATGATCCTCTAGCGGAGAGGACTCCGGTATGTCGCCACAGCAAGGGAAAGCCGCCATCAAAGCATGTCTTATTTGCAAAGAGCGGAAGATTTCGGTTGGCGCTAAGTGGTAAGTCTTCTGCAACTCTTCAAACCGAAGTATCTTACCCTTCTTAATCAGATCTCCTACAGTCAAAATGCCAATCATGTCCCATTTGTCGAATCCCAGATGCTGACAGAGCATACCCAGCCTCTCTGAGTACCACAGCGGCGTCATTCTGGTAAGTCTGCCCATCCAACCCAGTCTGGAGTTAGCTAGTCTCCATATCTGCAGTGTGTGTTTTGTGGGCCCTATGATCTGCGTTCTTCATTAGTATATAGCGCCCCGAAGTAGCCAGCCCTGCCCATCTGATACCTATCTAGAGCACACGCCGGGTCATCCGGCGGGGCATATCTCCATCTATTTACTATCGCCACTTGCGAGGCCCAATAAAATAATCGTATGTCGGGCAATGCAATACCTCCATCGTACCACCCCTTTTTAAATTTAGTAGCGCTATCCTTGGGGCCTTGCCATCCCATAACAAAGTGCGCACTTCACCCTCTACCGCTGTAAAGTAGGCATCTGGATCTTTATGTGGGCAATTTTGTAAAATATATAAAAACCATGGCAAAGCAAGCATTTTAAAAAGGGCAGCACGGCCATTCAATGACAATGGGAGGGATCTCCAATGTTGGGCATCTGCTCGCAGTCTCGTCAACACTGGCGCTAGGTTGTGATCATAAAAAAGGGTTGGATCAGGTGTTACAAAGATGCCCAAATATCGAAAGCGTCCTCCACAACTCGTAAGGCACAATCTTTCGGAAGACGTGGGACATTTCCATGCAGGACATACAATACTGATTTGCTCCAATTGATAGCATAACTGGAGTATTTTCTGAAATTGGTAAAAATATCAAGGACCACGAGGATAGATCTATAGGGGTTTGTCAGATAGAGTACTATATGGTCTGCGTATAATGATATTCTATCTTCAAAGTCGTGTGACCACCGCAGGCCCCTGGTCATGACGTCTCTTCGTACCATGCCGCCAGAGGCTCCAACATCATAGCAAATAGCATTGGCGACAGAGGGCATCCCTGTCTGGTGCCTCTGGGGAGAGAAAAGCATCTTGATGTGTAGTTATTCACTCTAATTTGTCCCGGTATATCAGTATACAGAAGTTGCACCCAGCGTCTAAATTTAGGCCCCAGTCCCATTCTTTCCTGGTCCTCAAACATATAAGACCATTCAATGGAGTCAAACGCCATAGATGCGTCAAGGGAAAGTATGACTGCATCCTCTTCTAGGTAGCACTTCCGAACCAGCACATTGTTAAGACGACGAATATTGAGAGCCATATTTAGTCCTGGCATGAAGCCTGATTGATCTGGGTGTACCAGTGAGGATATCACTGTGCCCAGTCTCGTAGCAAGTACCTTCACCAGTATCTTCGCTTCTACATTAATTAAAGAAATCGGTCTATAGGAACGGCAATCTTCTACCGGTTTACCATCCTTGTGTATAACGACAATGCTAGCCAGTCACTGATCCTGGGGTAAAATACCCTTTTCCCAACTTTCTTAGTACATGCCCCTCAAATGTGGGACCACGTTGGAGGTCGTAGCCTTAAGAAATTCTATCGGAGTGCCATTCGACCCCATTGCTTTACCAGAACAGAATTTTTTTGGCCTATAGCCTTCCGGATTTCTTCATCAGTGAGGTCTGCCTCTAACAAATCGCTGTCCTCATCCGATAGAGCCGGCACATCACTTTCCGCCAAAGGTTGCCGTGACTCCTCCGCATTGTATACAGCAGATGGTGAGTACACTCCTTCAAAATAATCAGCAAATGTCTCTGCTATTGCATCCGGGCAGGATACAATCCCTCTGGCAGGTGTCTGTAGTCTGGGCACCCATCTAGAGCATTGCTCCTTCCTCTCCAACCAGGCCAACATCGTCCCCGCCCCATCTCCCAACTCGTACAGTCTATGGTGGGTAGCCGTTTGCTTAGCTAACATGTTTTCGCGGGCCTTCAGTTTATATTCCTCCCTTTTAAGTACTAGGCCTAGCAGGGTCTCATCTGAGGGCTGGATTGCATATTCTGCCTCAAGTCGTTTTAGTGCGTCCTCTAGCTGTGTCAATATTTCTCGTCGTTTTGCTATGTATTTTGTTTTCAACGAGAGGGCGTATCCCTTCATGACCACCTTATACGCCTCCCAGATTGTCTGTGCTGAAGCAAAAGATCCCACATTTTCTTCCAGAAAATAACCAGTCTGCACACAAAGCTCCTCCCTGATATCTGGAATCTTAAGCAGCCATGGATTAATAACTATGGTGTGACTTGGCTGCCGAGCACCATGCGTGAAATCTATGCCCACTGAGGAGTGATCGGAGAGGCCCCGAGGATACGTCTTAGGCCGCCTAAAGTTGCCTACCCAGGCCGCATAGGTCAGGAAATAGTCGATCCGGGAGAGACTGCCATAAACACCGGAGAGGTAAGTAAAGTCTATGGGAGTACCTTGCAATTCACGCCCTACATCTGAGAGCCCTAACGCCTTCGAAAAATCTGCCATAAGTTCATTTGACCTCATCCCTTGTTCCCTGGGGTGTCTGTCCGTCAGGTCAGGTCTGAACTGAGGTGGCGGAGTGAGCTAAAGAACGGTGATGGATTAAACCCAGATCAGTTGACTGGGGGTGAGTGTTTGTATTGTCAACGCTCCGTCCATCATCCCCTTTGGTTTTTCTTTGTCCGTCAGGTCGTTCATCGTCATGTTATAGTCTCCCCCCATTATTAGGGTTCCATCAGGAAGGTCAGTTAATACCCTGCCTAACTCCGCCAGTGCATCCTTACTCAACACGGGTGGCAAATAGACCGAGACTATATTTATGGCCCTCCCCTCCCATTGGGCCTCAGTCACTGCAATTCGCCCCGCATGATCCTTCCACGTGTTAAAAACAATCAAAAGGACATTTCTCTTAACTAAAACACATGCACCCCTGGAGCCATAAGTGTAGTCAGCATGTACTAGGAGTTAATATCCCCATCAGTTTAGAGCCTTACTTTTATTGCCAACCAGATGAGTTTCCTGCAGGAGAACTAGGTCAGGAGATTGTCGCTTTAAACATTGTTGAACTATTCCTCTCTTTGTTTTGTCTACCAGTCCATTGACCTTCCAGGTGAGAACAGAGAGCACAGATTCGCGGTCAGCCATTATCAAACATTGAAATGAGTATCATAGCAAAGGTCGAGGACAAAGGCAGCCTTATTATAGACAGCCTACAAACAATGGGATCAGCACTTATCATCAGTTTGTCATTTAAAACGAACACAGGAGAACTAAACCAACTCATCTCAGAACACTTACAATAGAGTCTGTCTCGTGGATCAGGGGCACAGAAAGACTCACGATGAACAATAATTTGACTGTCAATATGATCCCCCCTCCAGCCTCCTGATACGTCCCCCATCTCCCATACCTCCCCCCACCCTGCTCCCCTGCCTGTGGATTTAGAACTACCCACCCCCAAACTTGGCAGAGTGCCTCTCACCCCCCGAACATGCTAGAAACGCAGAGGGAACTACTCCCTCCATCCATGGATATGTCATATTTCCCTCAATAAACACAGCTGTCATTGCAGTATTTAAGATTAAACAACTTCATATCATATTTGTATAAGCAAGAAACCTTTCATATCACATACCCCGAGTATAGCAAGAAACAGAATACAGTTCCAAAGCACCGGATCGTCACCCCCCTCCCCTCCAAAATCCCACTATTTGCGCATTTGTGCAATGTTCAGTCCTGCAGCAGAACACGGAGCTGAATTATTCCTGATCGTCCAGTCTACTTGACTCCATTGTGGCCTCCGTGGCCACTACCTCCTGTCGGGCACAGTTCTTCATCCCAGGTCTGTCAGGACGATTTCTTTTCCGATTCTCCACGGTACTCCAAACTTCCATCTAGTCCCAGACCTCATCTGGTGAGTCAAAGAACCAGGATTTACCATCCAATTCTACTCTCAATCTCGCCTGGAAGAACATTGCATATTTCACCTCCCTGTCTCTCAGCTCCTGCATCACTGCTTGAAAACTCCTACTTTGTGCTTGTACCTTAGCAGCGCAGTCAGGAAAGAAAGTTACTTCGTAGTTATCTATTTTCAGCGGTGGGCCGGATCTAGATATTTGTAGTATTATGTCCCTGTCGCGATAATTGAACACTCTAGCGATCAGTGGCCTTGGGGGCGCGCCAGGTTTGGGTCGTCCTCCTGGCACTCTATGGGCCCTTTCAATAGAGAAATAACTGGACAATGTCTTGGGCTTCAGGTGTTTTGTAATGAGGTCCTCTACGAACAGGTCAGCGGCCGGCCCTTCTGTCCGTTCCGGAACACCTAGGATTCGAATGTTGTTGCGGTGGGCCCTTCCTTCATATTCATCCAGCTGTTGCGACATCCTGTCCTGTTTCTTTTGCAGCTCCTGCACCTGACTTTGTAGTTCCGAGGTGTCTTCCTGCAGGGCATTCATCACGACCCTCAATTCTTTCACCTTCTCATACATCTTCCTGAAGTCGGCTCGAAGCAGCAAAACCTCTACTGTGACTGAAACCACAGAGGCGCGCATTCCACCGATAGCCACCATAACATCATGAAGGGTCAGTTCTGGTCCAGTTGTCGGTGTCACTTCTGACCTGTCTTTGTCTAATTTCGGCGAATCACCCTTTTTCCCTCCTTTCGCCCAAGAGAACTTCGCCAGTTGTCTCTGGGCATTGGCTTTCGCCCCTCTGCCTCCAGCCGCCATTTTGAGGGAAACGTCAGCACTCCCCTGGGTAGAGGGAGATGCCACTCCACAGTGGTCCCTACTGCCCAAGTCTGTAAACCACCTCTTCGTGGACCGGCCAACTCTCGCTCACTCGCTCTGCCTGCGTTAGTACAGATACACCTGCCCTCTGCCGTCCTGTATCCAGAAATTGCAACCGCACTGGCTATCAAGTTAGATCCTGGTCAAAGTAGAGCCCAATACATTTACTCCAGGAGGATCATTATTCTCCATTCGTTAGGGGAATAGCACAAGAGGATCAGTCAACCATGTAGCTCAGCGTCTTCAGTTGACACCATGAGCTATACAGTACGCCCCAGGCAGGCCTCCGTGACCATCAGATTTGGTCAGGACAGGGAAGGGCTACCCGCTCCTTTATTGGCTCCAATGAGTAGAGGAAAGGCGAAGTTGTGGCCAGGGCGGTAGGACAGGTAGGTCCAACATAGGCACAGTTTTGTAATAAAATGCCACACAATTGAGAATCAGGCAGGGCACCATGAAACCACCGGGTTGGGCCAGTTTGTAGACCCACAAGATCTCGGCTCAGGCCCCTCGAACTCCGAAAATCATGCCTGTGTGTTCTGTAGCCAGTGATCATCAGGAAGGGGGGAGGGGGGTGTAGAATGAAAGCCCCTTGCTCCCACAGCACTTACAGTTCCATATTTGGCCTCAAACAGTTATACAGGCCTCCCTCTGATCTCCAGAGTACCTTCCAGAGGCCCAAAAGCCAGGGCCTCAATTACTGCCTCCTCCCATTGCCATGATATCTTCTAATATATAGTTTATTATGGCCTCACTGTCTCCGCCACCGAGTTCCACAGCTTTCATGAATCTCCAACTTGGCCTTAAAGAAATTGTGTGGGCCTCACTCCAGTACCTGGGTACTGTCCAATTCCCTCAACTGTAGCCCCCTCCCGGTGTCAAGCTGCCTTTGAGGAAATACTGCTGCATGGCCCCACTTCCACTGCAGCCGGTGTTAAGGTCGAAGCCCCACAGATACTTGCAGGCATAACGGTGGCAGATCCATGGCGCTGTGTTTGGCTCGTCTAGGTCGCCGCACTCCCACCGGCCGCTTCGCCGTGTAGCTAATCGGATGACGATCAGGCCTCAAAGCCGGGGCCTCAATTTGGCTCAGACCCCGGCGTCGCACCCCCTCCCGCGCGGCACAGCAGGGAGGGAGCTCCGCAGTGCTCCGGAGACCTCCGCTCTCTTCCCTGGCTCACCTCCGGCTCCCGCTTCCAGTCTTCACTCGGTCCACATTGGGAGGGAAGCTGCCTTGCTGGGAAGACCTTTCAGGAGCGACTCGCAACGCGAGTCGCCGCCGCTATCTTTGCCTCTTTCCTCTCCCGGGATTGGTGTGGAGCCGGGAGTCTTTTGGAGGGTGCCGGTCATATAATTTACACACCGCTATATAGGGGGGAGCACCAGAAATATTTCCCCACGATGCCTGCCTGCCAACTCGGGTCCAGGTGGCTGTAGGGCTCCAATATCGCTGTGGATGGGCGAGAGCTTTCTTAGGCAGCCGCCATCTCTCTCGGCTTCTGGCCATGCCACGGAATTTCTGGATTTTAAATGCTTTCACTGAGTGTATAAATTGTAGCAAATGGTAGTTTGGTACTTTCAATTGTTGAGGAAACACCAGATTAGGTGAAGGTGGAAAGGACAAAGATGTAATTTTCAGAGGCAACACATCTGCTGTGTGCTGGTGAGGAGATTAGGAAGAATTAAGGTTCCCTTTTTTAAAGTATTCTTGAAAGTAGAAAAGTGATGAGAAAGGTATCAGGGGATAAGGAATTAAGAGTCTCATTTAATGTTTGAAAACAATTTTCTCCTCTATTTTTAATGTGGAGAAAATTCAGCTAGTGAGTTATACTCTTCATTCAAAGATTCCTCCAGAAAATGGATGATTTTCTGTTTTTTCCAAACTCTAAATGAAGCCCTTAATTTAGACCTTAGCCTGTGACCCTCTAATGGAGCTATTCACACTTAAAACTGGGTTGTTATATAGCACTTGGAATATGTGTTATTTCGGTGATTAGAGATCTCATTATGAGTATAACTGAATTATTGAACTGTTAACTGTTCAAGAATGCTATAGACCCAGTGTCAGATGGAAGCAAAATCACATTGTTATGAAATGTGTAGATGGTCCCTGCTCATTATCTCTATGGAGTTTGTTTTGGGATAGTTTTTCACATCATCTATAAAAAATAAAAAGAATAGGCGAAGGAGCTTGGGATCACTATGGATGACAATACTTGGTTTTATACACTGAAAGGGATGACTAACGTTGGGCAGTGCTTTATTTACTCAGACTATATCCATATCCAAATAAAATATCTAAAATATAGGACCCTGAATGATATTGTAGATGTGGGGAACACATGCTGGGCTTCTGCATATGTTCTTGGAATGTTCGACAATTAAGGAGTATTCGGAATCAATGCTGTTGTACTCGTCCTATGACCACCTCTTCTATAGGTAGCTTGACTGCACAGACACACATTGCTTTGCCATAGGAGCAGAGGTGCAGGAGACTTCAGTAGGAAAGAGTACTATAGAGACTATGATAATAGAAAGATCTAGAGGAGGATAATAATTGATCTTGCATCGATTGGTTTGGTAGGGATTTGGATCCACTGCGGTGCCCATTATGGTGTCACTATTTGGCAGTTTGACAAGGGGTAACTATAAGAGGAGGAGTAAATTGTTGTCGTTTACTAGTTGGAAGCTGTAAGGATCTAGTGGGTTATTGCAGGGGCGGCTCTAGGCTCATGGCGGCCCTGGGCAGGGAGCGTAGGTAGGGGCCCCGGAAGAGGGGGCCCGGGCAAGGCAGAGCCCCCCGGAGCTCAGGAAGATGTTACAGAGCCGGAGGCTGCCAAATCCCTGCCAGGAGCCGCCACGCAAATATCTATCCATCCTCAGAGGATTATTACATTAAGGATATATATTGGCGTGGCGGCCCCTGGGGTTTGATGGCCCTGTGCAGGTGCACAGCTTGCACATGCCTAAGGCCGCGCCTGGTTATTGCAATATGACACTCAGATTGTATCTATTGTATGTACCTGCTTGCAAAACATTTAAAAATTATTCAATAGAGGTTTTCAGCATCTAATATTATATACTTGCTTGCAAACCATTTTAAACGTTCTAATAGATGTTTATGCTTACTTGACATTATCAAATGTTTTACTGTATGTATTTGCTGGCTTGTCGTTTTTAATCTGTTTAGTATGTGTATCTGCCTGCTTGTCAATTTTATTCTATTTATCGTATTTTCATGCTTGCTAGTCATTTTCAATTAATTGCTTGACTTTTTAAGTGCACTATTTATTCTCTGATTCAAATCCTTGCAGCTGCTGTTTAATGTTTTATTTTTAAATTAATAAACTTTCTTTAAATTGACAATAGTAGGGGTGACAGACAGTCAACACTGTAAATAATTCTCAGATGCACCAGCACCAATAATTAATAAAATATAAAATAACAAACTTACCTGATGCTTCTTCTTCCACCTTGCTCCTCAGCTTCCTGGTCCCAGCAGCCCCTTGGACAACATCCGAGACTCCCTGTGCAATACCTGCGCTGCTATCACGCTGTATGAGAGCAGCGCAGGAATTGGCCTGAGCGGGCTTGTTTAGCGCTCGCTCAAGCACAGGGTGTCTCTGCTCTTTCTCCAACTCGGCTGTGCTCTACAGCTGGTTTTTAGAAACCTAACTGCACATGTCTGTTTGGCCGTCCTAAGATGTCCGGCCAAACAGACATGCACAGTTAGCAGTACACATCATTCCATCCCCCCCATGGCCCGGCCCGCCCGGCCCTAAACACGCTGGCTCAGCCAGCAGCTAAAAAAGAAAGCAATATCATTTTATTTTTCAGCTGCTGGTTGAGCCAATGAGGCGATGCTCCTCTGCTATTGCGGAGGAGCCGTTGTTGGCCTGTGCCAGGCGTTAACCGCATGCGCGCTAGCGGAATTCCGCTAGCGCGCTGGGTTTTTCAAAATCGCACTTTGCGTGACGAGCTGGGCTCGTCATCAGTGTGCGAGCGGGCTACACCATGACGAGCCCAGCTCGTCATCAGTGTCGAAGGGGTTAATGAACCCGTCAAAATAATGAGTTGTGGAGCTTCACACGGAGACACAGAGAATCACTATGTGAAACACTGGCATTTCAGTGTTGATTCCTGCTAGTTATTAATGACAGAGATTATTCTGTCCCACTCATAATAGAGGCCTAAGTGTTAATGCTTTGGAAATCTGAGGCTCTGCACATCAGCCCTCACTGTGGCCAGTGAGGCCCCTTAGTAAGCCAATTGATTCGTGTGCTATGTAGGGCCACTGAAACTCATTATTAGGCCTTTTGATGCATGAATTCTGTGGAGAACATTGATATTAATTAATAGGTCTACTGATGCATACACACTGTGGGGCCTCTGGTGCCCGTTGGAAGGCTCAATTTTCTGTGCACTGTGTGGTGTTGTTACTCTTTACTAAGTCCATTCATTGTTGGAATGCATGGGGCCACTGACCCATGTTAAATAGTCGTTTGATACATGCAGTTTGAGGGGCCATTGATACCATTTACTTGGCCCATTGATGCTTGTACTCCATGGGGCCACCATCAGCAGTTACTAGTCCCATTATGGCATGCACTGTACAGGAGCACTAATGCCTGTTACTAGGCCCTTTGAGGCATAGATTGCATATTGTCACTCTAGCTAGGCCTATTGGCGCATGTACTGTGTAGGGTCTCTGGAATTCATTACTAGGTCTATTGATAGATGTGCTTTATAGGGTTGTGGATGCTCGGTACTAGTACTATGCGCATTCCTTGAGAGCCCACTGATGCCTCGCACTAGGTGTTTGATCCACACACTCTGTGGGACCACTGGCACTCTTTAATACATCCATATATGCTCTGTGGAGCCACTGAAACCTCACAAGGATAGGTTGTTGTATGGATTGTGGGTTGCCAGTGTTATCTGGCCTGCTGATGCATGAACAGTGTGGGGCCTCGAAAGCTGATTACAAGACATTGGTCACTGACCTCACTGTGTGAGGGGGTCACTGACCCCTGGGACTAATCTCTTTCGTGCATACATTGTGTAAGGGAACTAAGGGTCCTTACTAGGACCTTGATTCAATCTCTAAATACTGCCACTAACGCCTGTTATTAAGTCCATTAAACCCATGCAGTCTGAATAAGATAAGTAATTGCAGCATCCGTCAATGTAGTACAAGCACCACTCATCTAAAATAAGTTAGACTTACTGTGTGGGCAAATGCATGTTTTAACATGGTTGCTGTAGTACTAAGCTAAGGAGCAGTGGAATGCTTTAACAAGAGCATTCTTCTCAAATAGGAGGTAGTTAGATAAGTCTTTATGAGTGTATGAATAAATTCTGAAACTTGTAACATGTACCCTACTTAATGGTTTCTTGGCGTGGGTCATCTTGATCATCTAGAACAGATGTACTTTCAGGTCCTGTTTAAAGATGCTAGTCTGAAGATTAATGTTCAGAACCGGCGGGAGAGCTTTTTCCCACATCGCAGCCAAATCCTGGAACGAGCCCCCGGTGAACATCAGACACTCCCCGACCCTGTACACGTTGTCCCCCGCTTGATGGATCACCCATAAACTTTCCATGAAGAACTGCTAGTCAAAAAGAGAATCTTTTTGGAAGTCATCTTAAAATTAGTCCAATAGCGCCAAATTCATTGGCCAAAGTCATTGGCAAACCAAAAAAGACATTACCTATAGAAATGCAAATCTAACTATAACTACCCACTGGCAACTGCCACTGGGTAATATATATCAACTCTCCCATTCCCAATCTCAAAGCAGGCTCTAGCATGCTCAGGTTCAAAATAAATGTAGGCTTTTTTGTGGCCCTGGTTACACGCTTCGACCGTCAACGCGATCTTCCTCACATATGTGTGTGTGTGAGCACGAAACGCGTCCTGCGTGAATCGACAGGCATGCTGTAAACTGGATCTGCCTGCCGATCCGGCTTTTACCTCATGAAGGTTGCTGCAGAGGATGTCAGAGTGCATCTCCAACAGGTGGGAACCTTGGAGCTTTGATATATATATGAAAAACACAATCTCTTCTAATGCAGCAATATATATATATATATATATATATATATATATATATATATATATATATATATGTATATATAGAGATATATATAGATATATTCACTGAAAAAGACATAGGTTACAGGAACGTTATAGTTATGCTCATATTTCACTCGTGCGAAACCATAGAAATTCAGCAGTTATATTTACCTGCGCTAACTATAACTTACAACCCCGCACTGCACTGCTTATGCACTCACATATTACATCACTCATGACATCACAAATGACATCACTGATGACATCATCCAGTGAGTGTATTTTCTAAGAATTTATGAGTGTTAAACATATACTAAGCTACTATAAACATGTTATTGGTATACTGTGTACTACTGAGTGATACTACTTTCAACATATAATATGTGAGTGGTTGTGCATATTCGTGTGTGGGTGTGTGTATGAGTGGCTATATTGGTATGTGAGTGGGTTTGCGAGTGGCTGTATGGGGGTATAAGTGGGTGTGTTAATAGTTGTGTGGGTGTGAGTGGCTGTATTGGTGAGTGGGTGGGTGTGTCAATGGCTGTATGGGTATGTGAGTGTGTGTGGTGAGCCAGTGGCTCTTTGAGTGGGAGTTAGGTTAAGGGAGTGGATGTGTGAGTGGCTCTATTGATGAATAGGTGGATGTATGATTACTTGTATGGGTCTGTGTTAGACCTGGTCTCTTTTGCCGTGTTTCCCCTGTCTTTTGACTTTCTGGCCTCCTGTTTTCAATGGTATGTTGGAATTCGTTCTGTTGGTTTAGTGCCTCTGCGTACTTTCTCACTGCTGTTGAGTGTTAAAGTGCAAGTGCTCCTACTGTAAATTGTGTTTATGAATTCTTGTTTTTATGTTGTTTATTTGATTTACTGTTAAGTCCCTAGTGTAGTGCACTGTGTGCGTCCAGGGCCTGTAAATCAAATGCTGCTGACAGGCCTGCAGCACTGATTGTGCCACCCACACATGTAGCCTTTCAAAGGTGTTCCAGACCTGCCGCTGCAGTATCTGCTTGCAGTTTTTATAGCCATGTCGATCTGGCAAGTGCCCCCACTTGTCAGGCCTTAACCTTCTCTTACATGTAAGGCACCCCTCAGGTAGGCCCATGGTATCCCCATGGGCAGGATGCAGTGTATTTGAAAGGTAGGACATGTCCTTGTGTGTGTGACATGGCCTGCTAGTGAAATACTGCCAATTTCGCTTTTTACTATTGGCAGGCTATCTGTCCCATGGGCTAAGACGAGAGTTGCTTTGTAACATCTTACAAACCTAACTTTCCATTTGGACAAGATGGTTAAATAGAGTTTAGTTTGCCTGAACTCAGGAATGGATTTAAAAATACATCTTTTAGTAAAGATGGTTTTCATATTATGTGTGTGAAAATACCACTTTTAGAAAGTGGGTATTTTCTTTCCCAACCATTCTGTGTGCCTCTGCTGGTTTGACTATTGACTGTCTGGTTTTGGAGTGACAGAGGCTGGAGATGTGCATTTACTGTAGACAGCCACAAGAAGGGTTGAGGTGTGTCCTGCCTTTCTTGGGTTTCTCATAGTTGGGCTGAATAAGCCTGGCCTGCATTTAGAGTGGTGGGATGAGTTTTGACTAGCTCCTGAATAGGCAGTGTCTCCTCTGCACAAGGCTGTCCCCACCTCCTGTAGTGAAGCTGGGCCAGAGAGGGCAGAACTGGTCTTGACTGTGCTCAGAGACCCTTGCCACAAAGAAAGCAAAGAGTACATGTGGTATAAATATTGGGACCCTGACCACAGGACTTTAGAACTCTTTTGGATCAAGAAATCTGCCAAGAAGAAGAGCTGGAGAAGCTGTGAGGAGGAACTACCACCTTGCTGTGTGCTTTGCTGTGTTGGCCTGCAGTGGCTGATTTTGTCTTGGGCAGAGAAAGGACTGGACTGAACGTTCTGCAACTTCTTTGTTTGAGTTTCTCCAAGGCCTTGCGGTAGAGCTTGCCCTCTGTTCAAGAAGTTTCAGGAACAGCAAAGACTTCAAATTCATCTGCTACCAGCACTGGGAACTGTGTGTTTGTGCTGCAACAAAAGAAAAAGCAGCAATGCTGCTGCTAGCTCCATGTCCTGAAAACATTGCAGAGGGCCCTGCGGCACTTCGCACCTAAACCCTGGTATCACAGGCGACGCTGCCACCACCAAGCCACTGCTTGCACCGTGAACTAAAGGCACTGCATTTTGCATTGCATCTCTTTAACCGCCGCCCTGGTATTCCCAATGCCGCTGCTCCATGCGGACATCGATGCTGCTGCCTGCTTTGTAGTTTGAGGTTACCGCTCGTAAGTTACATGACGCACTGCCCCAACCCACACCGCAGCCTTGGCCTACCAATGTGGCGCCATTGACTCTGGTTCCTCAGCCAATGACAGTGCCTCAGCAACAACAACATCGCTGCTTCCACCGTGACCTGGCGGCACCGCGATGCACCAGCACCACTTTGCACCACAGCCCTGGTCTCACAAACATTGCTGGACAACCGTCACTAAGCTGCTGCCTGCAACACATCCTGAGGGCACCACTGCACCTTGCACCGCAGCCCTGACACCCACCAATGCTGTGGCTCCTGATTTCAACCGCACAGAGTCCGATCTGCAACGTGTGCGACTTCAAAAGTCCGACGACTCCTGCACTGACCTCCTGAACCAACGCCGGCCCTTCAAGCTCACTGCGAGGTCCTCACACCCTGTATTTCTAAAGGTACTGTATTTCGGGTCTTCCTGACACCTTAGCTGGCCCAAAACTCTGCCATAACTGTTTGAATTTGCTGTTCATGATGCTGTTATAGCTCCAGATGAAGCTATCAACTTCACTGAACTATATTTAAAGTCTATTTTTGCTTATTGTTATTTCTAAGAAGTGTATGGTCGATTTTTATAGTTTCTGGTCTTGTTTTACACAGATAATTATTAGAGATTTTTGTAAAACTGGTGCGGTGTCCTTTTGTAGTGTTTTCACTGTATTACTATTTGTTATGTGCAAATACTTTACACTCTGCCTCTGAGATAAGCCTGACAGCTCGTGCCAAGCTACCAAGGGGGTGAACAGGTTTTTTTTTAGAATTGTATCTCCCTTATTCTGACTAGGAAGAAGGGTCCCTACTTGGACAGGGTAACAACCTGTCAGCTAGAGATCTCCATTTCTAACAGTCTGTGAATGGGAATGGGTATGTGACTGGTTGTATTGGTGGGCGTACAAGAGGTTGTATAGGGGTTCTGTGGATGATGTCATCAGTGTCAACGTCATGTAATATGTGAGGTCATAAGCACTGCATTGTGGGGATGTAAGTTATAGTTGGCTCAGGTAACTATAACTACTGAATGTCACTAGTTTTGTATGAGTGAATCTGAGCCTAACTACAACACCCCTGTAACCTTTGGTTTTTCAGTACATTTCTATGTTTTTAAATGTGTATTCCTAACTATAACGTCCCTGTAAAAATAGTTTTTTAGTCAATTTCAAAGGTTTACATTTTTTTTTATATTTCCCAACTAATCTTTGTGAGTGAGTGTGTGATTGGCCATATAGGTCAGTGAGTAGGTGCATGAGTGGCTGTAGGGGTCTGTGAGTATGTGTGTGAGTCACTAAGTGGGTCTGTAAGTGGGTGCATAAGTGTCTGATTGGGTCTGTGAGCAGTTGCATGAGTGTCTGAGTGTGTCTGTGACTGGGCGTCTGAGTGGGTATGTGAGTGGGTGCATAAGTGTCTGAGTGGGTCTATGACTGGGTGCAGAAGTGTCTGAGCTTGTCTGTGATTAGGTGTGTGAGTCTGAGTGGGTCTGCGAGTGGATGTGTGTGTGCCTGCGTCTGTGAGTGAGTGCATGAGTGTCTGAGTCAGTCTGTGAGTGTGTGCGTGAGTCTCTGAGTGGGTATGTGAGTGTGTGCACGAGTCTCTTGGTCTGTGAATGTATGTGTCTCTAAGTGGGTCTGTGAGTGGGTCCGTGAGTGTCTGAGTGGGACAATGAGTGGGTGCATGAGTCTCTCAATGGGTCTGTGAGTAGGTGCATGAGTATCTCATTGGGTCTGTGAGTGGTTGCATGAGTCTTTGAGTGGGTCTGTGAGTGGGTATGTGAGTGTCTGAGTAGGTTAGTGAGTGTGTGTATGAGTTCCTAAGTGGGTCTCTGAGTAATTGTGTGAGTGTCTAATTGGGGCTATGAGTGGTTGCTTGAATCTCTGAGTGGGTCTGTCAGAGGGTGCTAGAGTGTCTTTGGGACTTTGAGTGTGTGAGTGTCTGAGTGGGGTCTGGGAGTGGATGTATGAGCGTCTCTATGAGTGGATGCATAAGTGTCTGATTGGGTCTGTGCGTAGTTACATGAATGTCTGAGTGTGTCTGTGACTGGGTGTGTGACTGGGAATTAACATGGTAAATTCACTTTTTTGCCCCCCCTTTTTCTCGACCCCGATTGACAGATCACCCTGAAACTTTCCATGCACAATAAGAATCGCTGGCACACTTAGTTCAGAACATTTCATGAAGATTCACCAAACAGCGGCAAAGATATAGCTAAGTCAAAAAACACTCTTCTTACTGAAACTATGTCCTACCTATAACTACCTACTGGCTAACGCCAGTAGGTAATATATCTATTCACTGAAATACCAAAGCTTAAAGTACTTTAAAGATAGGTGGGATGAAAACTTAAAAGATCTGATGTCAGTTGAAAAACCCCTTAGCGATTCACAAAAAAAAGGTTAAAGTAACGTTATAGTCAAGTGAGTTTGTCAATGACATCATTAATGTTTTGAATGAAAAGAAACACAGAACTTTACCAGTTATAGTTAGCAGCACTAACTATAACATGTGCCCTCGCCTTGCACTGCTTATAACCCACATATTATGTAGGAAGCTGGGTTTTTGTTGCAGTATCTCCCCACACACTTTTTGCCTGTTTTTTGATGCAACATTGACAGAGGTGTATTGGGTCCCTGCTAACCAGGTACCCAGTACCAGTGTTCTTTCCCTAAAAACTGTACCACAATTTGCACAACTTCAGCAACTCCTGTAAGTCCCTTGTAAATGGTACCCTTGGTACCTAGGAGATTGAAACTGAAATGGGTCCACTACCTGCAGCAGAAATTGTGCAACCTAGGGACCCCTTTTCAAGATCATGCACACTGCCATTGCCTGCTGCGTGTCTTGGTGCAGAGAAAACCAAAGAGTCGACATGGAACAAAGCCCTGTGTGCCATGCCCACATACACTGCATGAGGTATAGGTAAGTCACCCCACTGTAGGCCTTGCAACCCTAAGACAGGATGTACTATATCCCATGTGTGGACATAACTGCATGAGCAGATATGACCCTACAATATTTAAGTCTATTCTTGGAGACTGTAAGTGTACAGGCTCCATTGCTGCTACTCCTGAGGCGAAAAGCCGGGAGGTGTTTGTATTCGTTTTTAAACCTGCTTTGTGTACTGTATTGATTTTAAAAATACTTGCCTGACTTGCACAATTCCTGACTCCTACAACAGCCGAATATTAGCTGCTGGGACTCAGAATCCACTTGTTTCTTGGCGCCATTGACCGCCGAAGGGAGACGACAGCCACGCCCACCTCTTGTTGGCCACGCCCCCTCCTACGCGACCCGTCACCACTATAAACTATGTGTCAATATCGGAAGCGCAGCGGACGAGCGCAGCGGGCACGCCGATTGCGCGCCGAAGGCGCGCTTAAGGCAAGCTCGTCTGCGCTCGTCCGCGACGAGGACGCGCCTAGCGCCACAAACCCTGTCCGGCACAGCCCATCATCCCCCGCCTACACTCGGGATGCTTTGATCGACCTTCGAGGGTATGCGCATGAAGGTAAGCTCACCTTCGAAGAGACTGCCTCTCCACTCACTGACTTCACACACAAGGACCTAATTGTAGGAGGCCTCTTGAACGTAAGATCCTTACCAAAACACGCCACCGAAATTAATTTTCTTATTGAGTCACACCATCTAGATGTACCTTTTCTAACCGAGACCTGGACACATGCAAACTGTGAGACCGACCTAGCAGCCGCTTGTCCGCTAAACTTCAACATTCTCCATCTTCCCAGACCCCAAGGCCGCGGTGGCGGAGTTGGCGTCATCTTCAAAGCCTCGTGGCAAACGAACACCCCAGACATAGATCCGACACCCGGAATCGAGCTCTTTGGTTTGTCTATAAACTGCCATCAAGGAGATACCTTTACGGTAATCATTTGCTACCGCCCACCTGGGGCCTTTTCTCTTTCGCAACAGCAAGCCCTTCTCACGACTATCACCAACATGGCAACCTCTCACAGTAAACTAGTACTTCTAGGAGACTTTAACCTCTGGCCAAACGGCAGCCTAGACGCAGGTCTAGACAACCTTCGGCTGTCCTGTGATAGTGTGGGCCTCCAACAACTGATAAAGGACCCCACCCACTCCGCAGGCAACCGACTCGATCTTATCTTCTCGAGCCCAGGTCTAACCCAAGTAGGCGACATCCTGCCTATGAGCTGGACAGACCACTCGCTCATTAAACTCTACATCAATAATGCCACAACAAGCAAAGCCAAATCTCACCCGTCCCCGCAATTCTCGTACCGAAACTGGAAAGCGTTAGAAAAACTCAGCACCTCCACCAGAATCTTCGAGGTGGAGGACAGTTTCGCCATTACCAATTCGGTGGAAGATAACTATAGATCCTTTAGCTCGAGAATCACCTCCCTTGCGGACTCTGCTGCCCCTCTTAAACTCTGTAAACCGAAAGGTAGAGCTCCGGCTCCCTGGTACAACGACTCTTTGAAAACCCTCAAGTCAGCCTGCAAACAAGCTGAGAGAAAGTGGAGACACGGATACTGTAACAACAACAAAACCCTCTGGAAGAAGGCACTCCGTGACTACAAGTCCACTATTGCAGAGAGTAAAGCGAACTACTACTGCTCCACCATTACCAATGCGGCCAACAGTCCAAAAAGTATATTTCAGATTCTGGACAATATCCTACACCCTGACTGCGTCAAAAACCCCATCCCCCCTTCTCAGTCCCTTTGTGATAGCCTCGCTCAGTTTTTTACTGACAAAATCGAGACTATCATTAATAACCTGGCAACGTCCCCGTCATCCACTCTTCCCACCCTCCCCGACATCAACCCCACTACTCCTGAATCTCTGAGGTCAGCTTGTCCTCCCACGAATAAACTATTGGCTTTCCCTCTTATTTCTCAAACAGAATTTGAAATAGTCGCACAGGGCATCACTTCCGGATCCCCCCTTGACCCTCTGCCGCAGAAAATATGGAAAACCTGTGGGTACGAACTGTTTCACATCCTCCGGATGATTTGTAATCAATCCCTGAGCTGCGGCGTCGTTCCCCGCTCCTGGAAGCAAGCGCTTATAACCCCACTGCTAAAGAAACCCACGCTAAACCCAGATTGTCTGTCCAATTTCCGCCCCATATCACTCCTGCCTTTCCCGGTGAAGGTGCTCGAACGCTGGGTCAGTAAATGCCTCTTAACCCATCTCGAGCAGCACCATTTTCTGGACGAATTCCAATTTGGGTTTCGCCCAGCCCATGGCACTGAAACCGCGGTGCTCACAGCCATGGAGGAGCTTCGAATGCGCGCAGACAGGGGCCAAGCCGTGGCCCTGATCTTACTTGACTTGTCTGCCGCATTCGATACTGTCAATCATAGGATCCTGCTCGAGCGGTTGAGAGAGGCAGGGATCGACGGCACGGCCCTGATCTGGTTTCACTCCTACCTTACTGACAGAAAACAGGCTGTTTCCGTCCCCCCTTTCCAATCGGTCTTCTCCCCGGTCCCTCACGGTGTTCCCCAGGGTTCCTCTATCAGTCCGATTCTTTTTAATGTTTACTTAAAACCTCTGGTCACGTTAATCAAGTCACATAACATGACCACAGTAAACTATGCGGACGATACCCAGCTCCTTCTCTCGTGGGAAGGCGAAGACTCCATCCCCTTGCAAGCCTTCCATGACTGTCTACGAGACACGGCAAGCTGGTTGCACCGGAACTCACTTCAGTTCAACTCCTCGAAAACCGAGGTGATGTACTGCCCTGCGAGTCGCATACCCCGCCCTCTGCCCTCTGAGTTCTGGCCCCCGGAAAACTCCAACAACCCCCCACCAGTTACCACCGTTCGCAACCTGGGCGTCATGCTAAACCATCAATTGAGCATGGAAACACAGGTCTCAAGAACAGTCGCTACTTGCTCTGGCCTTATGCGCTCATTGCGCAAAGTCTTGCCTCTACTTCCACCCTCCGCCAGAGCACTAGTAGTCAGGTGTACTATTCTTAGTCGCCTTGACTACTGCAACGCCCTGCTGCTTGAATCTCCTGCGACACTACTGGACAGACTCCAACGAGTCCAGTCGGCAGCAGCTAAACTTGCTCTCGGATGGACCAGGAGATCCTCGGCCACTGCCGCACTGGCCGAGTTGCATTGGCTGCCTTTGAGGCAACGCATTGCCTTCAAGGCCCTCTGCCTGGTCTTCAAGGCACTACATGGAATAGGACCCAGACCTCTTCAACGTCTGTTCTCCTGGTACACCCCCACCAGAACACTTAGGTCCACAACTGCCTGCCTTGCGAGAGTGCCCAGATGGAAGAAGGCCAGGATGGGAGGAAGATCGTTCAGAGTAGCTGCAGCCAAGTTATGGAACAGTCTACCTGTCGACATTCGCCATATCCCTCATCTCCTCCCATTCAGGAAACGTATCAAAACATGGCTCTTTCCCCCACCCCTATAAAAATTGGCCAGCCTCAGTTCACCCCCGTCAATAAACCACAAGAGTAGCTACCAGCGCCAGGATACCTGCCAGGTGACAGTTGCGCTTTATAAATATTTTAAATAAATTAAATTAAATAAATAAGAGAAGTCATAGAGAGTACATGGACTGGATTCTTGTCATCATGAGTTTCCTAGCTCTATGATGGTTTCACTGTACTGTAAGATGTTTGGTACCAAACATCTTGTTTTAATGAATCCTTGCTGATGCCAGAGTTGGATGGATTAATAAATGCAGACAGGAGACCTTTTTAGAATACCTACCAAGCACTGTTGTGTTCTCCAACTAGTCTTAGCCAGCCTGCCACCATCAGACATGTTTCTGACCTCATGGGATGAGAGCCAGTGCTCCCTTAGGTCAGGAATACCACTCCTCTGGGCGGAGGTGCTTCACACTTCCTCCAGGTCGGGAGGGCCTGCCAAGGCAGGAAGCTTCAAAAGCGATGCCGCCTTTGAAATGCAACTCAGGCATCTCCCAATAGTGGGGAATGCCAACCCCTCTTTCCTGCTCCCCTTTTGTTGTAGGAACAGGTGGGAACATTAGTTACATTAGGAGGTGTGCTCACATTCAGCCAGCACCACCACTAAGTTGGGCAGGCAATGTGGACACTTCTTTTCCAATTCCTCCATATTGTCATGCTAGGAAATCATCTTATCAGGGCTAGGGTAGTGCCCTTTCCCACAGGAAGTAGTCACTTAGAGGGTGTAGACACCCTAAATGTAGGTTGCCCATTGGCTACTACCTGTCACCCCCTTTAACAACCCTAAATGTAATATTAAGATGGCATCCGCGGACCCTGAACTTAGATTAGATGGACCTAAGAAGAGCAATGGATAAAGATGAGCTGCTGACCCAAGAACCGAAGACCTGCTGCAGAAAATTGGCCCCAAACCTTGCCAGCTGCTTCCAGTACTCAACAATCATTGTGTGCGATCTCATCCTGCAACTGTGAGGCCTCCAAGAACCCCGGAGCACCACCAGCCTTCAACCAATTGCTGAGAACCTCCTTTGGAGAAAAGGAGCTACTCCCCCGCAGCCTGCAGGCACAGAACCGCGAAGCCCTGTTCACCGATGTGCTGCTCCTAAGCGACTCTGACGCAGCACCGGAGCCAAAAGAGGTACATCAGCTCCAAAGGGCCCAATCTGTTCCCCCACCAAGTGAGAGGACACCAGGACCTACCGGAGCTGTGCCAATATCTGGTGTACCGCCCTCCTTATACTAAAGACTTAGGAGAAACAGTCAAATTCAGACGTCAACTTCCCAGGACACAGACACCCTTTGAGGGACTTCAAGATCCTTGAGACTCACGCTGTGAGTGGTACAGCTGTCCCATAATTGTCCCTGCAACCTGCCTGCCTTTGACTGCAACGACCATCTCGAAATGCAACGCTTGGCTGCTCTATCTGCTCTACACCCAGCCCACCCTGCCTGGGTAATGGTGAACCAGCTGTGCTCCCGTGGTCCATCGGCCTTTGCAACTTACTCCATTCAGTAGGACACCCTGGGCGTGTTTTCAGGTTGCCCCCTTTTTCGTAGTGTGCCATCTACCAATTACTTCAGCTCTCCGCTCCTGGCCAAAACCGGGACACTTGATCTTTCACTACTGGAACACTGGACCTTTCCCGGCTGCTTACGTAAATTTAGAAGGTGAACCTCGAGACCACCTTGTGTAATTTTATATGTTTTTTCTTATTTTCTCCCATTGACTTCTATTGTGCGCAATTGCTAGCGACAGTGATTTATTTTGGGAACTTTGAAAAATCATAACTTAAAAGGGCTTACTTTAGAAAGAAGTTCTTGATCTGAAAAATGATACAACAACTTTTATAAATTGGTCTCAGATTTATTCTTGAGTGTGTGTGTCATTTATTGCCTCTGTGAGTACAACAAATGCTTAGCACAGCACTCTGATAAGTTTAAGTGCTCACCCACACTACCACAAAAAGAGCGTTCTTTTTTATCTACTTTTGCCACAGTATACTAGTAAGGGATCCACTGGGCTCTCAGTACACTATATAGAGAGCCAGCTTCCGACATATGACATCACTTATGACATGTTCTATTCTATGCAAAAATAACAATTGATGGACAGACTGTAGAACAATGTCTTACATTCACCCCAGTAGAGAGATCTGGGCCTGAATCCATGGTCTCCCATGGTAATCCATGGGAGACCGCGACCTAACAGCAATACTTACCGCCAAAGACGCCGAACGGAGGGAGAAGCCGCCACCGCCAAGAGTCATCTGCCCACAGAACTCCGCGTCGCCGCTCCGGGAACCACAACTCCCGGCAGGACTCGCGGCGGCGCGTAGAGTGACGCGCATAGAGGGCGCGAAGGGCCATAAAGGCGGCAGGACACCGGCAAAGCGGGGGAGACCGCGACCTAACAGCAATACTTACCGCCAAAGACGCCGAACGGAGGGAGAAGCCGCCACCGCCAAAAGTCATCTGCCCACAGAACTCCGCGTCGCCGCTCCGGGAACCACAACTCCCGGCAGGACTCGCGGCGGCGCGTAGAGTGACGCGCATAGAGGGCGCGAAGGGCCATAAAGGCGGCAGGACACCCGCGTCGCGGGACGCTCGCGGGACGCTAGGGGCGAAGCCCGGGCAAAGGGCGGGCCCTCTACGGCCCTCATCGGCACGAAGAGGCAGGAGCAGGGCCAAGAACGCTGCCCAACGTTACTCAAGTAAGTGCTGTCACCCTCCCATTCCTGTAATCGTCTGGATCATCATATTGACTTTCATCCCAAGGACTACCATTGTTGATATTAACATGTCTAAAGCTAAGGCATCTTCTGCTCCACTTAACACAATAGACAATTACATGGTACAGAAAGTTGCCAAAATTAACCAGGATAGGAGGTCATCTTTGGGTCTTAGCTATTCGCCGGACTTGCTCATCGATAATACGCCTCTACCACTTTCAGTTCTTGACATTAGTAATGAGGTTTTCCAAACCCCTGATAATAACCCACTGACCCAATTATTAGTTGTAATTAACGAACCAGCTCCAGAATGTACAACTGATGTTGAAAGTAATACCTTAGAAGAGGAAACCCCTACACCGGTTCCAGCCCCTAGAGTAATAAAGGGTATGGGTAAAAACATACCAAAAAGGGGTGGACTTCGATCAGGTAAAAAATGCCTTGAGGCCTCGTCTGAGGAGAAAAATGGTGATGATATTGGGAACAATGGGGGAGGTGGAATTCATCTAGATGAAGATCAATTCAAAAAGCTACTGAATGCCATAGATAATAAAATTAAAACGACTACTAAACCACTCCTAAGTAAAATTGACTTGCTCACAGCAGAGGTCACTAGATTGGGATCACTTTAGCAAAAAGCTATAGTAGAAACACCCAAGTCTGTCCCAATAAACTTGGCTATGGCAGATCCGAAAAATACTAAAGCCGTAGTTTGCCCAGATATTGCCGCAAACACTTCCCAAAATACCACGTCCAGGCTTGGACAAGGGGGAGAGGGGATGGGAACTCTAAACCCAGCTTCCATGGTTGAGGATTCTGCAAGGCCCGCCACTAGAAATACTAATGAAATAGAGAATATAGATAAAGGTCCTGTAGAACTAATAGTGGAAGCTTCCCCATTAATACTGGTTCTAGCAAATGTTCCTCAATTAGAACCAGGACAAGAGGAGAATATCCCTTCTTTGATAAACAAATCACTTCACTAGTTATCAAAGAATATGGCTTTTAAACCAGGAGGCAGGGACCAGCTGGCACAGGAAGTAGTAAAAGCTAGAAGGGTTGAATGGATTGGGGGTGGCATTAAAAAGTTTAGGGGGGATTGCGTGGTGTTGCACCTCTCAGATCCTGAAGTCCTACCAAACATACTAGCTAACATATACCCCCCCCCCAGCGTAGATCTACAGAAATAGTGCCACTAACGCTGGATTTCTTTTATACAAAAAGGGAAACACCATAAATCCAACATTGTTAAAAACTAAATGGAACCCTGTAATAAGAAAAGCCAAATACCCGGCAAACAAAAATAACTGGGGAATCGCGTTAGAAAATAGGTTTTCTGCCATATCAGGATTAAGCCAATGTGACTGACTGGAAAATCCGATGAATGTAGGGCAACTAAAGATTACAGAGGTCAAGCACGGGAATCCTAGTATTCCATGACAAAAGAAATAGATTGTGGAGAGACTAGGATACTTGAACCTAGAGACTATACCTTTAAACCAGTAGAGAACAGCTCATTAGCTGCTCAATCTGGTGTTAAACTAGTTGATGTAAGGTCTCCACTTGGTGCGCCTTCCCCTAACCTGACTATTCCCTTAAATAAGAGGAATATGGAAAGGGAAAGTCCCATCAAGATCATCTCTTGGAATATCGCAGGTATCCAACATAAAATAGAGACCCCGGAATGGTGTGACTTTATAGATTCTTATGACATTGTGCTGCTACAAGAGACATGGTCAGTGTCACCAGTCTTTCGCTTGGGCTTTTTAAACTTTTATGTGCCCGCGAAGAAGAATACAAAGGGACGCCCTTCAGGGGGTCTAACTATTTGGATACGGCAAGCTCTGCAATGCACCATCAAGCAGAACCATATCTCAAATAGCGACCTACTTTCTATACTGCTCACTTGTAACCATGGTTGCAAGCTGGCAATATACAATATCTATGCTAGGGGAACCCAAGGGGGTATATCCTCAGACATAGTAGGAGCTTTAGATGTTGATTTAGAGATGATATCTACCCAGTACATTATCTTGGTGGGAGGAGACCTAAACACAACATTTGAACCCTTAGGTTGTGAGGATAATGATCTGACATATGAAGAAGACACCAAATGGGGAATTCCTCAGTTAGACATTCCAGTGGTTAAAAAATGGACAGAAGTAGCTATCCAGGTTAAAAGCTTATGCCTATCCAGAGGATTAAGGGCAGCCAATGGCCGCACTCCTTCTGATATTCAGGGTAGGCATACCTTTGATAACCTAAGATCAAGTAGCAGGATTGATTATATTCTGATAGATGTCAGAGCCTGGAGTAAAGTGATCGACATGCAGGTCATATCTAGGTTGGAGAGCGATCACAACCCTTTGTCTTTACTATTCAACCTAGAACAAAAAATAATGACGGAAAATCCAGCTAGGAACTTTATGACTTCAGATGTTGTCTCATCAAATAATCTCCGTCATGTTAGATGGGCAACTTTAGTAGCCAATGCAGAGGATAGGCAGGTCCTTGAGGGGCTAGTTATTGATGAAGTCGCCAGACTACAGGTTTTAATGAATGATGAAAATTTTAAAGTGATGATTGAAGAGTCACAGCCAAAGTTTTTTGCTAGTATTCAGAAGTTATTCTTGAAAACAAGCAAAAAGAAGAAGGGTAATGGACCACCCATAAAGAAGGGTTGGTACGATCAATCATGTAGAATAGCAAGACATAATCTTAGTATCGCTTTAAGAGCTAAAACGGGAGTTTTAAAAGCCAGGGACGAATACAGAAAAACTCAGTTAAAGGCAAAAAAGCAATGGGATGAGAATCTTTGGCTAGATCTGAAGAAGGCATGTGTCGATAAACACCAGAAAGAGTTTTGGACCATACTAAAGTGGGGCTCAGGGGGGGTAGCTGAATGACCAAAAAATCATGTTCCTAAGGAGTCCTGGGTCGACTTTTTCAAACCCCAATATGCTGACAACACAGGCCTTCAGGCAGTTCCCCTTCTAGAAAGGGTATTTTTTGTCAATTAATTATTCACATTAAAAGATGTACACGAGGCAATGGATGGAGTGACCAGAGGCAGGGCACCAGGCATTGATGGCATACCGGCAGATGTTTTTCTATTAGACAGAGATAGCTGGTGTAAATATTTTGTATGGCTTGGAAATGCTATCGCTAAGGGGGCAAAGATACCGGCAACATGGAAAGGAGCAGAAATAATCCCAGTTTACAAAAAAGGGGATAAGGCTCTAGCAAGCAACTACAGGCCAATCAGCCTTATTGATTGCGCCCAAAAACTGATGGGTAGGCTGGTTCAAAACAAGTTACAAGCCTGGATAGTTGACAAGGACATTCTTTCGCGGGATTTCGCCCTTTAACCAGCTCTGTTGACCAGGTGTTCCATTTTTTAACATTATACTGGAAAAATGTTACCCTGCTAAATGGTCCTCTGTTCGCTGTCTTCGTTGACCTAAAGTCCGCGTTTGATTTAGTTCCCCGACAAAAACTTTGGGATGTTCTAAGGGATTTAGGAATAAGCCCGGAATTACTAACCTTGCTTGTAAGACTCCACGAGAACAATTATGCCCGGATTAGGTGGGGAGCCCAGGGTGAGGTCACGGAAACCTTCCCTGTTGAGAGAGGTGTAAGACAGGGCTGTGTCTTGGCCCCCACGTTATTCTCCCTCTACATAAATGGCATTGTGGACTTTCTGAAGCAAGTTCCGACAGATGCTCCATTACTAGATGGGAAGCGAGTTCCAGTACTAATGTTCGCAGATGATACCTTGCTGGTCTCGCGGACCCCTAGTGGTCTACAAAAGACAATAAACGCTTTTGGCGAATTCTGCCGGATCCGGGGCTTAGAAATAAATACATCAAAGACAAAATTCATGAACCTGAATCCCTCCAAGAAATTCAAGGGGAAAATGGTTTACAACGGGGCTTTCTTGGAAGAAGTGGATGCCTTCACCTATCTAGGCATCTCCCTGAACGCTAGTATGAATTGGAGATCCCACATGGACTTTGTACTGTTAAAATTTAATCAGTTGGCAGGGGCAATAGCCAAAAAGTATAAATCTTCATTTACAAAACCAATACAGCCAACAATGGAGATCTATGGCATGAAAGTGCTGGGTGCATGCCTTTATGGATCAGAACTTTGGGGTTTCACCAATTTGAATGCTTTAACAGTGGCAGAAAATAAATTCCTGCGGGGCCTAATCGGTGTTCCACAGAGCACCCCCTCCACTCCTCTCCTTTATGATCTGGGGAGGAAAAGGATTGAGGACATGATCAGACTGCGCCCCTCCTATATTGGAGGCGTATAAAATCCACCCCGGAGTTGAGACATTACGCGGCTGCCTTACTGGACGTTGATAACTCTGATATCTTCCATAAAGTAGTTTGGCTAAAAGAAGTGAGGAAATTACTTCAAAAGTTGCACCTTGAACACTTGTGGTCCGCAACAGACCCAGATGACTTTCCTTCAAAGACTACATTAAAAAAGTTATACTGGGACATGATGAATAATGCTGCACTGACCTCTAGCCAATCTCCTGCTTTGACATCCCAGTTCCTAGAGTTAAAAACCTCCCCAATGTTTGAACAGTATTGGGATTTGATCTCCAAGCCTCTAGATAGGAAATTGTTTTTCCAGTTCAGAGTCGGCACCCTGCCCCTAAATGCTCCCATTGTAAATCCCATGTAGAAGATATTTTGCACTTCTTATTTGTATGCCCACTATACGTTGCCCCAAGGAATAGATGGCTGAAACCGGCATGCAGAAACCTGGGCACAAGGAGATGTATTGAGGCTTTTAGGGTCCTGAAATCAAACTGTGCCCCTCAACTTGCAATTGCTGTGGCTACATTCCTGGGATGGGCCTGGATAATACGCACGTGCACTTTAAAACTCCCATGAACTACATGAGTTTCCTTTGGTTTGTGATGATACTCTTTTTAAAAAACGTGTAAATCTTAAGATTCTTATTCGCCAACAAAGTACAAATGTATGGTATTTAATACGTTTTTATCATTAGATTAGTATTTATTCTGTCTAGTTTAGGGACGCAAGCTTTTATGACAATGTTGTCGAATAAAATATTTAAACTTTTTTAACTTGGTATTTTTGCTCACCATGCCATTCCAGTTTGGACCCAGCCATATGCAAATCAGTCTAGACCCTGCGCCCAAAGGGAACAGTCCAGCCCGAACAGGCAGTTCGGGTTGGACTGTTCCCATGAGGCACAGAGTCAAGTCCAATTTGCATATAGCTGTGTCTATACTGGGGTGGTGCAGTGAGCTAAAGAACAATGATGAATTCAACCCAGATCTGTGACTAGGGGTGAGTGTCTGGAAAGTTTCAGGGCACCCTCCATCATATCCTTTGATTTGCTTTGTTCGCCCTACGTTGACAGGGTATGCCAAGATGTGGGTCCCTTGCTCACTTTGACACTAGATTCAAGCTAGCCTGGCTGATGAGGGCTGTTAGCCCGAAACTAGTCCCAGGATGCTTGTTTCCAGTCCAGGGAAGATATGGCTTGGCAGTTCGACCATTTTGTAATGGTATATTCTAACAAAAAAAGAATAGCATTTGCTTGCACTTTGTTATCATCAGTCAAGTGGTATAATCTTTATGCTTAAGTCCCACATTTTGATGGTATAGTACCTGAGAGATTTGAACTAATGTTGTTAGATCATACACCCTGTGACATGATTACAATGCACATCCCAGAGGTAAGGAGGCCCGGATCGGGAGGAGGTGGGAGGTTTGGGAGGAGTTTTTCGGGTCGGAGGACACGTGCGACCTCTCCCGACACCCGTTCACTCTAGTCTGGCTGCTACATGTCTCTGGATGGCGGTCTCCAAGCTCGGGGATAGAAACAAAGATGTGCGTTAGAAAGTATTGTCAGTCAATAGGGTCAGACAGGATTCGCTCCCATCAGCTCACACCTACAAAGACATTCGCACAGAGCCTGCTTTCTAAGCTTTACTACTTAGTTATACACACTGACTCTGGTATACCATTCAGGGTTATGACACACTAGGAAAACAAACATTGGGCAAGGTTCAGTGGCTCATTTCATTGATCTAGAACGTGTTGCAATAGAGACATGAAAGAACAATTATTATCCACAACAGCAGGAACTTCCCACACACAAGAGGAAGGTGGGAAAGATTTGTGTTGTCCTTTTTTCATGTTAATACATAAACGCAACGCTCCAAATGCAGCAGGCGAGAGAAGGGCAGTAGAAACTGTATATAGTATGTGTGTATATCAATTTCCCATAGGGATTTTAGACACGAGTATAGTCAAAAACGATGAACGGAATTTCAGCAAATTATGCCGAAAACTAGATTTTGGTCCAGAAAGAGTGTTTTTGTAATTTGGTTTCAATCTGTTCTATAGTTTTGGAGTTATTAAAGAAAAAAGATTTACGTATATCTAGGGACACGGATCCATGCGGCACCAGCAATGCCATCATTGGCTTAAAGCAATCTGAGAGAAAAGTTGCATCTACCATTTTGTGGAATGGGACACAGTTCCCAGAGAGGGAAATAAAATGTAAAAAGGATTTACTGAGTCAGGATAGAGGAGTCTGACCCCCTGAAACTGATGGAGTAGTCTGTGAGGGACGACTCCTGGGCAAGAAATTGTCCCAAAACATTTTTTTGGGGTGCCCAAGGATCCACAATGTCATTTAAGATGTCATCAACGATGTCATAGACATGTCATGAGTGATGTAATATGTGAGGTCATAAGAAATGCATGGCGGGGTCTTAAGTTATAGTTCGCTCTACTAACTATAACTGGTGAATTTTGATGATTTTTTTAGTTCAAAACGTTAATGTTGTCACTGACATAATCACCTAAATATAATGGTACTTTAACCTTTGATTTTGCAGTGAATTTCTACGTTTCTTTTTTTAGACAAAAGCAGATCATTTTATCACACCCAACTGGAACACAACTTTAACCTTTGTTATATTTAGTGAATGTATATATATATATATATATATATATATATATATATATATATATATATATTCAATGAAAAAACCATTGGTTTTAGGCCATATATAGTTAGGGATTTGCATTTACAAAACCTTATTTTACTCGCATAAAACCATTGAAATTCCATATATAGTTATAAGCGCTAACTATATATCACGCACCCGCAATCCACTGCTGATGATGTCACATATTACATCATTCATGACATGGTTAGTGACATCACTGATGACATCACTGATGACATCTCAAATGACATCACTGATGACATCACTGATGACAACATCCAGTGACTGTATGTTTCTGTAAAGTTAAAATATGTCTTATATATTGAAGAATGAGTGGATGTATAAGTGTCTGGATGAAGGATTTAGTAGGTGCATGACTGACTGTATGAGTGAGTGATTAAATGTGTCTCACTGAGTGCATGGGTTAGTGACTAAACTGTTTTAATTTGTGCATCATTTTATCTGTTGTTCTACAAACTGCTGCATATGTTGATCAGTAGCTATATGAGTAACTGTATGGGTTATTCATTGGTTGTCCAAGTATTTGTATGGGAAACTGAGTGTGTGTGTATGGGTGGCTGGGAGGTGTGTGACTCTGTACATAGATGTGTGAGTAGTTGATTCACTATATGTATGGGTTCAAAAGTGTATGTGGAAACAGCTGTATGGGCGGTTGACTGTGCATGAGTGTATTAGTGAGTGAATGGATATCTCAGTGCTACATGTCAAAGTAAGTACATATGTAAAACACAGTACATGTGAGAGTTGACATCTATAAATAACTGTGCATAAGAGCCAGTGAATGTGTGAGTGGCTGTATGGATCATTATGAACATGTATCAGGGATTGTATAAGAGAGTAAAGTAAATATGTGTTAGTATATGTTTGAATAAGTAAGGTGTGTATAACTGTATAGTTGAGAAAATGGAGGTGTGATTGATTCTTTGCATGACTGACTAGGTGTGTGAGTAACTCCATGGATGAGTGACAGTCTGTGAGTGTCTGTTTAAACTGATTGTATCTAAGGTTATATTAGAGTCTGAAGAGGTTCATCGTATTATCACATGAATGATATCATCAGTGATGTTATCAGTCATGTCAAATGAGATGTTTTCAGTGATGTCATCAGTGATGTCATTTGAGATGTCATCAGTGATGTCATCAGTGATGTCACTAACCATGTCATGAATGATGTAATATGTGACATCATCAGCAGTGGATTGCGGGTGCGCGATATATAGTTAGCGCTTATAACTATGGAATTTCAATGGTTTTATGCGAGTAAAATAAGGTTTTGTAAATGCAAATCCCTAACTATATATGGCCTAAAACCAATGGTTTTTTCATTGAATTTTCAAGGTTTTGTAAATGCAAATTCCTAACTATATATCCACTATAACCTATGGTTTTTTCTGTGAATTTCATTGGTTTTTTAATAGCAAATATGAAAAGCTTTAAAATGTCAAGTACGTGATAGATAAAAACATTTTCGTATTTATGCACGCTGATGTGCTTTGAACGCTGCACCCCCCCCCCCTCCCCTCTTTTGTCTTAGTAGTACTCTCTCTTTGCAGATACTGAAGGGTAGTTAACGCAGGCCTTTACCCCCGTTGTAATCCGTCGTGCCTGCTTGTCTCTCCATTTGATTGATTGTTGTCCAAGCATTTACTGTTTTAGAATTGGTTCTCTTTGGATCATTCTCTATTTACAAACAAGCACAAAGTCGCAATACTCTGTTTAGTCTTTGCAGATAGTGAAAAATCGTGTAAAAAAATAAAAGTAATCGAGCAAAATCAGTAGGCCACTAATTGGATCTCTTTTTGACCTCGCTAAAATAGAAATATTAGGAACAACCCTTCATGAGAAATACGAAAATAGTGAGATGAACTGAGCTCCACACCATGAGGGCTGCAAGACAGCTCGGCTCCATCACCCATCCCGCACAAAATAACGACAAACCCTATGCAAATATTAAAAATATAGACAACACACCAGCAAAGAAACAGGGTAAAACATTTTATTAAAAAACTATTTACATAACGTTGGTTTATAAGATGATGTCAGTAGTGGACCGATGTGTGAATAGGTCGAAAGCAGCACAAGGCTCCAAGATCCGGATGGCAACCTCCTGGATGTTGGGTGCCATAGTTCAGAGTTCTGAGTTTGAGCCTTTTTCAATGCCTGTGCTTTGTTGAATCAAAATGGCGGCTTGACACAAAGCTGACTCAAGCGTTGCTACTGATGCTATGCAGACCAAAACTGGTTTTCAGTTTGTACATTTTTCTAGATTTTTCAATCCAAGTTTGGTTGACTTTGTAGAACGATGGCTTCAAATTTTCAACATACGGTGTGGTGGCGCTGACTGGGAGGGGGCGCTTCGCTCCTGCCCCCTCCCCAAGTAAGATTTTCATACGTGAAAGTACGTTAATGGTTTTGGTCCCTGAGTTGCTTCGATGTCACTGCCATTCTCAAATGGCATAAGTTCTGGATGTTGGGTGCCATAGTTAAGAGTTCTGAGCAGTGCTTGTAACACTGTCTGAAGCTTATTTCCACCTACTGCAGCTTCACTATTCTCAAAGTAAGTGAGTGTCGTTTGTGGACCTGACTGCATTAGAAAACAATGTGATATGTTACCTTCCTAAACAGCTTGACGGAGGCCCCTGAGGGGCGGTGTGATGGCCATGGACTCGGAGAAGACGCTTGGCTCCGACACCCTCCCCAAGTCTTATAGCACTGGTGTAGCCTGAGATCGCCCCCGACATAGGCGGCCGGCTCCCGGGGTCCGGCAGAACTTTTTGCCTTTTGATGACTCTTCAATTCTGAACCTTGTCCCACAATCCGTTTGACCTGAAGACACGCTGTAGTGGGGCGCCCCTTTACCGTTTCAGTTGCCATTCCGCCCGCTTTTGCTACACTGTGCCTCTTCCGCCATTCAGCTGTTTACCGCCCGCTCTTGCGACTACAGCATCTCGCTCATCATGTAGTTGAGTTGCTCCCGCTCTTGCGGTGCAGCGATAGGCGGCTGCCACAGGACTCTCAAAATGGCGGCCGGCTCTTCGGTTTTGGGCCTGGTCCACTAAAATGGCCCTGGGACACCTTTGAACTCGGACGCTTCCCTGATAGGGCTTGGGTCCCATTCTCGAAAAGCGTCCCCTCAGCCGGGAAGATTCTACAAAAGTCTTGGGGGCCTCCGACTCCCGCAGGCTTCTGGTGGGGAGAGGCTGCCATGATTGCTCGTGGAATGGCCACGACGGAGCTACGAGATGGTAGTGGTCTCATGCTGACGCCAGCTTTAGTCTGAAACATCCAGAAACACTGTAGACTACCAATTCGATCAGTTCCGGTAGCGCCCCAACATGACCCGGAAGAGAAGAACTTGCCCTCCCCTCTTTGACTGATGGTTCTTGTTGCCTGTCCCCTCTGTTGTCATTTAACAGAACTTTTTGGACTGCTGAAAGGGGTTGTGTTCCGAACGCTGGTTGGTGGAGACATTTTGACTATATTCTTGACCTACGTTGTCGCGTAATGCGTTATATGACACGCCACGTTAGCGCACCCGGAAGTGATCCGAGGCGCGGCGCGCAGCGCGTAACGTAAGCATAACAGGTCATGTGACTTGTTAATAAAACTTTTCATTGGTTCATTTTACTTTTGTTAATTTAATGATGAAAAGCTTGATCATATGACCTAAAAATTACGCTTTTTATTGTTTTCGAACAATATTTTTTTTTCAAACATATGTTATAATATTCCAGGCTAATGTACTTTCCCGGAAAATTTACAACTGTCTTGCAAGTAAAATATATTCCTTTTTCGAGAAAAAGGGCGTTTCTTCCTTCCATGACGGAGCCGTTGAGTAAAAGAGATTCGGCCTGTTGTCTTAGTCGCCGATACGCCTGATTATCAGATTCTTATCGATCACTTTATGTTGCAGACATGAAAAACACAACTGCCCTTGACCATTTATCTTTACTGCGTTCCTACATATTATACCTTTTATCCGTCATGTAATTGGACTGCTTTATTTCACTTGCCTTTTACTGATTCGAAAACAGTGACTAAAAGTAAAAACTTTACCAATGTAAATACTACTACCGTGTTTTGTTTTAAAAACCTTTATTGTGAAAATGTCGGTATACAAATACGGGCCTATAACCACGTGGGCCGGCCACGGAGCAAACTGAAATCGTATATGATGAGGAGACATTTACACTGTAGAAGAACGTAACGAGCGGGCCATTAGGTTGCAAGAACAAAGGTGTCTAACAGTTGCGGAATCGGTGGACGTACATTTTGTATTTAAAATACGACAGGGCCACTTACAATAACATTTTCTAGATATACATTTGCGGGCAAGGAGTTACGAGTCCCATTTATACCGGCGCCATTTTGGGCGAGGCCGGGCAGGTCCAAGATATAGTCAAAATGTCTCCACCAACCATCGGCCAGACCAGAACCCCTTTCGGCCCTTTATGCTACAAGATGGTGTCTTCCATTCAGAAAATATTGTTGGCAGCATTTTGAAAGGAAACAGAAACAGCCGTTCTCCTAGTGAGTTTCACATTGTTACATTTAGGAAGAATGTTGAAGAGTAGTATGTGGAAAATCTGAAGCCATTTTTCTACAAACTCTCAATCAGACTTGGATGGAAAAAAAAAACCTGAAGAATGTACAAACTGAAAACCAATTTTTGTCTGTATAGCATCAACAGTAACGCTTGAGTCAGCTTTGTGTCAAGCCGCCATTTTCATTCAATCAATAGCGTCCCCCTGCACACATTCAGGGACCTGGTCGTGTCTTCAGATGAAACGGATTGTAGGAAAAGAAGCAGAAAGGAAAAGGAAAAAAGTTCCGCCGGACCTCGGGAGCCGGCCGCCTATGTCATGTGCGACCTTTGGCCACACCAGGGCAATAGTGAAGCTGCAGCAGGTGCAAATAAGCTTCAGACAGTCTTACAAGCACTGCTCAGAACTCTCAACTGAGGCACTCAACATCCAGGACTTGCCATTCGGATCGTGGCGCCTTGTGCTGGTTCCGACCTATTCACACATCGGTCCACTACTGACATCACCTCATAAGCCAACGGGGCACCCCACGCCGACTTTCGGCGCAGCATTGTAGGATGGCCACACCAGTGCGGCAACTTGCTGGACACAACATCGGGGCCATCCAGATCTCGGCGCGTTCGACTCACTGTACCGCAAGAGTGACCGCAACTCAGCTGGACACGCCATCTTTCGGCGCAGCATTGTAGGATGGCCACACCAGTGCGGCAATTTGCTGGACACCACCTCGGTGCCATCCGGATCTCGGCGCGTTCGAGTCACTGTACCGCAACAGTGACCGCAACTCAGCTGGACACGCCGTCTTTCGGCGCAGCATTGTAGGATGGCCACACCAGTGCGGCAATTTGCTGGACACCACCTCGGTGCCATCCGGATCTCGGCGCGTTCGAGTCACTGTACCGCAACAGTGACCGCAACTCAGCTGGACACGCCGTCTTTCGGCGCAGCATTGTAGGATGGCCACACCAGTGCGGCAATTTGCTGGACACCACCTCGGTGCCATCCGGATCTCGGCGCGTTGTGCTGCCTTCGGCCTATTCGCACATCGGTCCGCTACTGACGCCGCCTCACGTGCCAACGGATTTTCTACGCTTTTTGTAGCCCTATGCCGCATAACAGGTCATGTGACTTGTTTATAAAACTTTTCATTGGTTCATTTTACTTTTGGTTTCCTAAAGATGGAAGTCTTGGTCATATGACCTAAAAATAACACTTTTCATTGGTTTAGAACATTTTTTTTTCCCAAACGATGAAAGCCCCACCTTGTTTCTGGATCATTCAGACTGAAGCTGGCGTCAGCATGAGAGCACCACCATCTCGTGGCTCCGTCGTGGTCATTTCGCGAGCAATCATGGCAGCCGCTCCCCACCGGAAGCCTGCGGGAGTCGGGGGCCCCCAAGACTTTTGTAGAATCTTCACGGCTGAGGGGACGCTTTTCGAGAATGGAGCCCAAGCCCTAGCAGGCAAGCGTCCGAGTTCCAAGGTGTCCCAGGGCCATTTCAGTGGACCAGGCCCAAAACCGAGGAGCCGTCCGCCATTTTAAGAGCCATGTGGCAGCCGCCTATCGCTGCACTGC
The DNA here is from genome assembly GCF_964263255.1 of Lissotriton vulgaris. Lineage (NCBI taxonomy): Eukaryota > Metazoa > Chordata > Amphibia > Caudata > Salamandridae > Lissotriton > Lissotriton vulgaris. Next base: position 102,775 of record NW_028255596.1, on the reverse strand, counting down.
AAGAGTGGGAGCAACTCAACAACATGGTGAGCGAGACGCTGTAGCCGCAAGAGCGGGCGCAACTCAGCTAGATGGCCGCCACCTGGGGAGGCCCGTTCACGCCGCCTCCCCCACGGCCCCCCCCCCACCGGGCTGCCGCACGCCAATTTTCGGAGCAGCATTGTAGGATAACAAAACCAGTGCGGCAGTTTACTGGACATCACCTGGGTGCCTGTCGTACATGTTGTGTCAGCCATGGGACACTGGACACAGTCCCATCAACATCTCAACGCGTTCTGCTGCCTTGGGACTATTCGCACAACAGACCGCTACTGACGAGGCCTCCCCCCGCACCACCCGGGACGCCCCACGCTGTTTTTCTGTGCTGCATTGTAGGATCCCAAAACCAGTGCGGCACCCAGGCGACATCACCTGGGTGCCGTCCAGAACTCTGCACGTTGTGCTGCCTTGGGACTATTCGCACAAAAGACAGCTTCTAACCATTGTTGCTTTTTGAGTTGAAAAATGTTTAAATGTTTTTAGTTTTTGTTCCGTTCATTATAGTTAAAAGTTAATAACGTTTTATAATCTTACTTTGTTGGAGTGTTATCTATTTTTTTAAAAACGGGTGAATAGGGCCTTGAATCGGGTTATTGTCATGTGTGGGCTTTGGAAGTGTGCTGCTGCAGGATCGGACATTTCAAACTCAAATGCACGTTCTTTTTCATACCTTTCCGAAGCATGGAGCGCAATAGCAGGCAGAGAAAGGGTGATGCACGTGTTGAACACTACCTGACCTGGCAAGTTGCTGGCAGTGCCCCCCCGCCCGCTCCTGAAAGAGGGCACACACACACCGCCGCCCCGAGTACTTCACAAATCTTTAAAAGACCATGCGCTTGTTCATGAGGCTTAAATGCTTTATCACCTCTTCTAGAACCCCTGCATCGACCCTCTGACGTTTCCTGGAAAAATTACCATGTAACACAATACCAAGCCCTGTCAGCTGAAACCCCCAAGGAATCGTGGGGCATATTATCAAGGGGGTTTATCTCCGCTTTTTTGGCTTTAAAAGCCATGAAAGCGGAGATAAAATTATCTCCCTATTACCAAGCTGTCGCTAACACCAGTTAGTGACAGCTAAAAGGAGATAGCGACCATCTTGGGCCCCGCTTTGCATGTCAGTGATACTTATCACTAATAACATGCAAAGTGGCGTGCCAAGATGTTAGCGACTGGAAACGGTCCCTAACATCGCTTTCTCCTATTACCAACTTTTGGGGATATTCGCGCTAAGCGCAAATATCTCCAAAATCTAACACCTGCCCTGAGCAGTTCTTAGCCATGTTATCCAATGGGAGGTGGATAACATGGCTAAGAGCATTTGCTCGATAATACATGAATATCGCTGACTTTTCTGCGATAATAGCAAGGTTTATCTGCGATAAAAATCGCCGATATGCGGCGATAATTTTTGTCTCTAAACAAGTTAGAGACAAAAATTATCGCTAGTTGTTCGTAATATGCCCCCGGGTTTTTGCTTGCAGAAATCGGGAGGCGGGAGACTAGCACTGAAATCAGTAGTCACACGCCTGAATCGGGAGGGTTGGCATGTCTGAATTCTCTACAGCTGGGGCCATAAACTACATCCGCAGGGGTAGGTGATAGCCTGGGACCAGCCTGGCATCTAAAATGGCTGCCGTGCACGACAAAATTGTGGCATTGGAAAAAAGGCAAGATGGCGCAGCCGCTGGAAGAGATGTATCAACATATATCAGCCTCCTCAGCCACCCTCAGGAAACATAGGGGATTAGGATACGTCTCCCGCACCCCCTTATACCTAGTAATTTAATTAACGAAGCACAAAATGGCGAATTCCCGTTTCGCTACCAGTTTGCGGCCCAGTTCGCGGCCCGTGAAGCGCTTCTACCGTGAAAAATCATTTTTTTTTTCTTTTCCCCACGGGACCCTTTAATAACCCCAACAACATTCCTAGGGGGTCAAGAGGGGGATACCTTGCCCCCTTTCATTAAATTCCCCCTTCGTTTTTCACCTCTTCTTCTCTCTCGATCCTACCGAGAGACAAGATGGCGGCCGCTCCGGACTGTCACGCAGCAAAAAAAAAAAAAGCTCACGCACAGCCGCTGGAAGAGATGTATCAACATATATCAGCCTCCTCAGCCACCCTCAGGAAACATAGGGGATTAGGATACGTCTCCCGCACCCCTTTATACCTAGTAATTTAATTAACGAAGCACAAAATGGCGAATTCCCGTTTCGCTACCAGTTTGCGGCCCAGTTCGCGGCCCGTGAAGCGCTTCTACCGTGAAAAATCATTTTTTTTTTCTTTTCCCCACGGGACCCTTTAATAACCCCAACAACATTCCTAGGGGGTCAAGAGGGGGATACCTTGCCCCCTTTCATTAAATTCCCCCTTCGTTTTTCACCTCTTCTTCTCTCTCGATCCTACCGAGAGACAAGATGGCGGCCGCTCCGGACTGTTTAGAATGTTGACAGACACCGGAGAGCCAATCAGCTTTCTGCGCGCAAAGTTCCGAAACGCGAAAAGTAAGCGGACCGGATCGCTGCCTGGAGCGCTGTTACAGATATATATCTTGATTTAAACGTTAATTTCTCAAAATCCAATGAAGCACATATATTGAGACCTAGCAAAGGCACATCGGGCTAACAGTCCCTACAATTTTGCCAAGTTTCGTGCAAATCCATTCAGCCGTTCGAGCTAAAAGTGAGTCCAACCGCCCTATGGAAAACTCAATGTAAAAAACGCGTTTTGGGACCCCCCTTTTTTCTCAGCCCCCCCTTGACGAAACCCCACCAAATTTTCAGGGGCTGCTCAGAAACAAAATGTGCCATTTTCCTGAGAATTTCAGCCGATTCCGTCCACAAACGCCAAAGGTATTAGACATAGAATTTTCAAAAATCCCATAGGGAATTAATCCTAACTATATATACCTACTGGCGATAGCCAGTAGGTAATATATAAAATCCAAACAAATATATGCGCTCACTCTGGAAGGGGATACATGTGTCATGAATAAACTTTGGTTTCGAAGCATACCTTCTAGAGTGAGTGCTTGTAATTGGATTTTGCTTTTTTCGGATTTTGGACGGGTGCGCTCCCAGTTTTTTAGTTCCACCTCAGTTGAGGTTGGGATGGATTCATTCATTCATTCATTCAAAGTCTTTTATTCGATTAATCGTTTTGATAATCATAAAAAGTACATCATAAAATTAAATACATCGTCATAAAATCACATAATTACATTACAAGTTAAAAATATAAAAAGGAATAGGAATACTCAAAGATTCAGCTAGACGTTATTTCTATGGCTTTACGGATTGTTAGGCATGATTTCAAAAACATTGCTACATTCTTTGCCACATATTGTGTTTCTAGCTGTTGCAGTGCTAGAAGTGCCGGGCGACAGGTCCTCAACCCCATCTGGCGCAGCAATGGTATAATCCAACGTTTACGCGTTTCAACATAATAACGACAAAACAACACTACATGAATAGTCGTTTGAGCGGAGACCTGATCACATGGACATTTTACTAAGTCGTGAGACCAATTTAACATTGTTGGAAAGGTGACCAGTCGAAAAAACAGATTAAAACGGAACCTGGTTAATAGGTATTTTTCATGGTTCGATATATAAAATGTGAGGTAGGGCTGGATACCTGGGGACACTTGGACCATCAATACGTGAACATTTGATTGTTTAGTTACTTCGCCAGACAGACGCAATTCTCTTAAATGATTAAGGCATTGGTGTTTCAAAGCTTTTCTGCTTATCTCAATAATAGATGATGGCTCAGTAACGTTATGAGTAAGGTCCAGGTCTTTCAGGAAATTGACAACATACACCAACCATGGGATATTTTTCCAAGATGTCAATTCTAAACATTCCGAGATCAGGGCACGTGTTAAATGGCATTGTGGCTTAGTCCAAATACGGTGCCATAGGAGTATTGGTTGACATTTAATGTTGTCTGCAAGGTAGTCAATTCCAAGCTCGATATGACAGCCCTATGTAGGGGCGCTCTGTGGGAGTGCCAATAGGTATTTTGCAAATCCATTTTGGATTTTTTGCAAATCTTCCGTATTTACGTAGCCCCATACACCTGCTCCATATTTTGCGATGCTGTGGCATTTTGCTTGATGAATTTTAAGCAGTACAGATGGAGTGGGTTTGCCCAGTTTTCTGGAAAAAGAGACAAGGGCAGAGGTCGCTCTCTGGTAAAGCAGTTTTCTGGTTACCAACGCCCTTTTCCAGGTTAGCTGGTCATCTATTAAAATACCCAGATAAGGGTATTCCCTAACTCGTTCCAGTTTGGATTGCTCAATACAAAGATGTTTAGAACATTTTACCTTAGGCCCTATTTGCATGACAAAGGTTTTACTCTTATTCACTTTTAACCCAAGTGAAAGCATGAAATTACAATATTTATCCAACTGTTTTTGAACCTGTACTAGTGTCCTAGCAAGAATTACGGAGTCGGCAGCATAAAGTAGTGCTGGGATAGGGCGATGGTTGATGGTAGGTAAATCCTGGCTCCCTTCTAACATGGCTGCTTCCAGGCCGTTAGTATATAGGTTAAACAAGAAGGGAGCCAGCCCTGTCTAACTCCTCGGGTTATAGGAAAAGAGGATGTTAATTCTCCACCCGTGCCGTATCTTACGAGAGCCGAGGCATCAGAGTAAAGCTCACGTAGAGGTTGGGATGCAACAGGAGCTCGTTTTTGTGTCTGTGTGATTATATATGTATATAGATATATATAATATTAAGGGCCTGTTGTGTATTTTTCTCTTTCCTACAGTACTGTTTATAAACGCAGATGATATTCTTATGGACATCTGAGAAATAATGGATTCTTATAAATCAATTTTATAAGTATGATGGACCTCCGCTACAACATTGGATGCATAATATAAGACAATATAAATGTAGCATAAGTGCTTTTTGCGTTCGCATTTGGATCAAGGCTCTTTTTGGATACAAATGGTATTCTCCTGGCATGACTTAACTCTATGGATTTCACATGTATGAAACTGGATTGAATATATTTTAATATGTATATAGCGCAAAAAAGCCGAACGCGAGTGGAGGAAAGAATACTTAGATACTAACAAAACCCTCTATCTATCTAAACTTCGCATCTACCACAAGGCGATTCGCACTACTCGAGCCTCTTTTTACGCAAAGGAAATCGAATGCAGTTCCAACCCCACCAAAACCATCTTCAACCTAGTCCAAAACCTGCAGAACATCCCCAACCCAGGCTCCTGCATCACCTCCCTGAAACAATGCGAGGACCTTGCCACCTTTTTCACTGAAAAAGTGAGGAAGATCTACGAGTCCTTTCCACAGGACGATGCTACGCACCATAGCATTCCCCATTCAACGACAGAGACATCAAAACTGCTAAGAATACCCGCTATATCCCTAGACGACCTCGCTAAACTATGTAGACAGGTCAAGTCTGGTTCCCCAGCAGACCCCATGCGACCGTCCAAATTCTTGGAATCACTTGACTTCTTTCTCCCCCCGCTTGCCAAAATACTCAACCTTTCCTTTTCCTCAGCGGTGGTTCCCACTTGTTGGAAATCTGCTTGGGTTTCACCCATCATTAAAAAACCCGCATTGGATCCCAATAAACCAGAAAATTTCCGACCTATTTCCCTGCTCCCCTGGACGTCAAAACTAGCTGAAGCTCACGTCAACAAAATACTATCCCACCACATGCAGCAAAACCATGTCCTGGACCCTTCCCAAAACGGCTTCAGACCAGGTCACAGCACTGAGTCGGCTCTGCTAACCACCACGGAGCACCTTCGAGGAATCCTAGACGCCGGTCAAAGTGCCGCGCTGATCCTGCTGGATCTAAGCGCGGCCTTTGACACGGTCTCACACAACATCTTGCTGAAACGACTTGAGGCCATTGGGATTGGCTATTTAGCCCTTGATTGGTTCCAGTCCTTCTTAAAGGACAGATCCTTCCAAGTCTCAGCCCCCCCCTACATCTCTCAACCCCACTCCATCGGGCAAGGAGTCCCCCAGGGGTCGGCGCTTAGCCCATCCTTATTCAACCTATACGTTCAGCCCCTCGCAGTGGTAGCAAAAGAGTGGGACCTTACGCTGGTGTCGTACGCTGACGACACACAGCTGGTCATCACACTCTCTGAAGGTCCCTCACCTTCGGCAACCAAATTCAGAGACGGCCTCGCGGCAGTCGCACAGTGGATGACACTCAACTGCCTGCAGCTAAACGCCGGGAAAACGGAGGTCCTCCTCCTGGGAAAAAACCCCACCCTTTGGAACAATCATTGGTGGCCCTCTGTGCTTGGCCCCACTCCCGTGCCAAAAGAAGTCGTCAAAAACCTAGGAGTCTGGCTCGACCCCTCACTTAACTTTCAGTCCCACACAAAGAAAGTGGCAGCCACGTGTGTGGGTCTCATGAGGAGCCTCTACCCCATACTTGGATTCTTTAACTCCAAAACCCGTCAACTCATCATGCAAGCCATGATTCTTGCCCGGCTAGATTATGCCAATGTCTTGCTCTTAGGAGCAAACAAAGCTGAACTTGCAAGACTGCAGCGTATCCAGAACTCGGCCGCCAGAGCTGTGGTTGGTCTCCCACGCAGGTGCTCTGCCAGAACCACCATTCGCAATTTGCACTGGCTGCCTGTGGAATCTCGGATCCAATTTAAAACCCTGACCACGGCTTTTAAGATTCTCAAATCCGACTGCCCTGAACTCCTACGCCCACTTTTGACACCATACACGCCCCAGCGCAACTTGCGTTCTCTGGGACAACACCTCGTGATGGTCCCCCGAACTAAGCTCTGTAGACAGGGTGGACGTTCCTTCAAAGTCCTAGGAGCTAAGCTATGGAACTCACTGCCGCCACACATCCGTGCCCAAACCAATCTGATCGCTTTCCGGAAAGCACTTAAGACCCATCTCTTCTCTGTCATCTAATTCCTCTGCTGGTTCCCCCCTCCCCTCTGGTATTGGTTAGGTCAGCGCCGGGACGCTCCGTTGCTGGGGCAGCTGTTTGCGGTCAACAAATAAATAACATAACATAACATTATCTTGTTCAAGGATCTTGTGATACATATCAAGCAATAATGTTATTGGGTCGTCCCTTGTATACTTCATCAACTGGGCTCAGTCGGTGGAGTATTGATGAGGCAAAATGATGATATATGTGTTTAACATATGAAATTATGGAGCACTATGCACTTTTTTTGAATCACTAATGAGCACTTTCTTTTTTATTTAAACACCCAGTGATATGGGCTCTACCTTTGATAAAGATCTGACATAATTGATTTGAACAGTCTATTGGAATCAAGTACGATCTGAATTGCGTAAAAATAATGTATTTTACAGTTATTTTTCAATCTCTGTATATGATAATTGAAAAAACGTTTTTATCATAGGAGATACATATAATATCTAACGGTATTATTAATGTATTTTACAGATCATTTTTATGTATTTTACGAGTGGAATATGTCATTAGTTTGTATTTGACGATGATTCCTATTGAGTCTGCGTTCTAGCTCTATTCCTAGAGCCCAATCAGAGTCATGCACTTGCACGTTAAATTAACCACCCTCACTATTGGTTGCTGTCATGTGAGCAAGGCACCTGTGTGCCGAAACGTTATGATGCCGGCATGCGATTAAAAGAAATTTGAAGCACCGCAAATTCTGGTCCGTGCATTGTCTTCCTTGTGCAAACTGCGAGTCGTTTTGTACGAGTGGAACTTTGGTTTGGTAATATATAATATTAAAGTAACTTTATAGTTACATGAATATGTCAGTGAAAGCATTAACATTTTGAGCTCAAAACATAAAGAAATTCACCAGTTGAACCTTTGTTTTTATCCCGTGAATTTCTAATGTTTTTTAAAATGTAATGTTCCTTTCATCACATCTAACTATAATGTTACTTTAAGCTTAGTTTTTTTCATTGAATTTCTAGCATTTTTTTAAACGTAAAGTAATACTTAATTACCATACGTAAATGCAACCCCCTCACACGTTAGCAGTGCACGCCGTGGGGTTGGCTGCAGGGCCTGCATCCAAGATCCCCCATGCAGTCAACACCATGCTGCACATGGTCGGAGGGGGTTTGGTCATAGGGCCTGTTCTTGGGGACCATATCCCCCAATGCCATTTTTTTAAAATTAAAGGGGAGAGAGAGCACATGGGCCCCATTCCAGAGCCCGGGGACCACCCCCCCTGGGGCCTGGTGTAATTTTATGGGGAGGGAACTAGCGGCCCCTGTCCCCAGGACCGATTAGGCCTCAGGGATCCATTCCCTAGTGCACTTTTCAGGGAGAGTGGGGCATGCAGCCCCCCTCCCCAGGCTGATATTTGCCCCAGGGACCCTATCCTCTGGGGCCTGGCACATTATACAAGGGAAGGGTGGCATGCTGCCTCCCTACCTGGACCATAGTGGGGGCTGGCCCACTTTTTTAGGAGGTGGTACATTTAGCCCCTGGGTCCCTTTCCCCTGGAGTCTTGCACAATGATCAGTGCATGCAGCTGTTCTTGGACCATTTTCGGCCCCAGGTACCCTACCCCGAGGCCCAGCAACATTTTATAGTGGGGAGCACGTGGTCCATCTCCCCAGGCCGAATACGGCCCGGAGACCCCATCCCATGGGGCCTGGCAATATTTTGAAGGGGAAGGGGGTTTCCAGCCACCCTCCCCAGGCCAACTTTTGCCCTCGGGACCCCGTCCCTTGGAGCCCTGTGCATGTTACAAAGGGAGGAAGGCACATTGGCCACCTCCCTAAGTCGATTTTGGCACTGTAGACCCCATACCCAGGGCCCGACCCATTTTACAGGAGGAGGAGGGCACATGGCCCACCTCCCAGGTCGATTCCAGCCCCATGAAATGCATCCTCCAGGGCCCTGCATGCTTGTTTGGGCTGAGGCAAGCATGTGGCCCCCCTCCCTAGGCTGATTTCATCCCAGGGAACCTCATTCTCCAGGGCCCGACTGGGCCCGGGGGTGGGGGCACACAGCACCCCTCCCCGGGCCGATTTCAGCCCCAAGAACCACCATCCCATGGGGCCCAGTACACTTATCAGGGAGAAGTGGAATGCAGCATCCCCAGAGCCATTTTCAAATATAAATGTAAATGTAGTTGAGCTTATATAGCGCACAGCTACCCGCAGTGGGTGTCCCGGCGCTTGCTTAGGGAACCCGTCCTGATATTCCCCTGTGTGATAGCCCCAGCGGGTATCCACAAGGTGAAAGTCAGGCAAACCGCCACGAGGGGCCGTTGTGTAGATTAAGCAAGCTATTGCCCAGAGTCGCAGAGTGTGAACCCGTGAGTCGAGAAGGCACCGGAGCGAGAATTATCGAGTCCGTGGAATTTTTAGCCCAAGACCCGCCGAGGCGGGCAATTGAACCCTGGTCCAGGACCGATCTCAGCTTACGGGTCTGCTGCCTCTAACCCCTGAGCCACACTTCTCCACGGGCCCTGGGGATCCATACCCCCGGGCCTGGCACCATTTAAAACGGGGTGGGGGCACTCGACCCACCTCCCTGGGCTGATTGTGGCCCAAAGGACCCCCTCCCCTGAGGCCTGGCACCTTTTAAAGGCAGAGGGGGTATGCAGCCCCCCTCCCAGGCCAATTTCTGTCCCGGAGACCCCATCACACAGGGCCCTGGGCAATAAAAGGTGGGTGCCCTGGTGCCCATCAGAGCCCCCACTATATAATCGTTGGAGGCAGTGGTGGGAGCCCCAATGCTCCTGTGGCCCCAGACGGCCCCACACATCCAACAGGAGCCAGAATTGCTTCTGCCCAAAGGGAGCAGCTAATAACGCTGCTCCATGTGGGCTGAAGCAATATTTAGCTCTGTTTCCATGCCTGCAAAACTGTGAGCAAGAAAGCACTTTTAAAGTCTATTCCCAGCAGGCGGGAGCATTGTTGAAGCTCCCATTAGCTTGGAGCAGACTTGGTGTTTACTCCTGCTCGGCAGGAGATTTAAAAATCCTCCCGCCAAGCGAGAGCAAACACAAGTGTCCCTGCCCATGCTGCTGCTATTTCTTGGTGTGGGCACCCCGGGATATAGCTGTGGATCCATCACCAGGGGTGAGCTCCCCAGGCCTTTTCAAGCTCTGGGAAGTGGGACACATGGTTCACCTCACCATAAAAATTAATGTGGCACTGGGAGTGGGCTCCCCAGGGATTCTGGAAGCTTAGTGAGGGGGGCCACACAGCCGCTCTCCCCATACAAATTGTTTTTGGTCTTGGGGGTGGGCTTCCCTTGGCCTCTGGAGGCTCAGGGCGGGGGCCATGCAGGTCACCTCCCCTTTATAAACACAGCCTATGGGGTAGGTACCCCGTGGCTCATAATAATTAAATACTGCCCCATTTCGGATGTCATCAGTAATGGCATCAGTAATGTCACTGACCATGTCATGAGTGATGTAATATGTGAGGTCATAAGCAGTTCATTGCGAGTGGGGCGTAAGTTAAAGTTAGCTCAGGTAACTATAACTGCTGAATTTCTATGGTTTTGCATGAGTGAAATCTGAGCCTAACTATAACGTCCCTGTAACCTTTGCTATTTTGGGTGAATTGTTTCAATTCATTTTCCTAACTAGAACATTCTTGTAACCTTTGTTTTTTTAAGTCAATTTCTATTGTTTTTAAACTAGTAGTCACATTTGCAGAGTGGTGGAGAACGGGGGTGGGGCCTCTTACCAGCTCTCTGCACTGCCGCTGTTTGGGACTGGCGGTCACAGGAGGGGTGGTTGGCCCTCAAGGACCCTGAGCATCCAAGGGGACCTCCTCTCCCAACAAGATGTGCCCCGGGAGGCCCTTTTGCACAGTGGTTGAGAAAGGGGCTGTGCCTCTGGCGACTTCCACCGGGTCAGGCTTTTATTTATTTTTTATATTTTATTAGGGGAGGGAGGCCACATGACCCCTTCCCTGGGACGATTTTGACCCGGGGACCTCATCCCACAGGGCCAGGCCTTTTTTACAATGGGGGAGGTGGGCCATGCTGCCCCCTCCCTGGGCTGATTGTAATAGTGGAGGGGGTCCCTCCCCGGGCTAATTTCGGCCCCTAGAACTCCATCTCCAAGGACCCAAATATGTTTTTGTAATAAGGGAAGGGGGCCACACAGCCCCTGTCACCTGTTGAAAAAACAAATTAAAGAAGGTTGGGCCGCTGTGTGTAACAAGCCTTTTATTTTTATATATTTATTATTCGGAAGGAGGAAACGTATGCCCGCACTCCCCGGGCCGATTTGAGCCCTGAGGATCCTAACCCCTGAGGCCCAGGCTTTCATTTGATATATTCAGTTTTTGGGGAGGGGGGCACTGCGGCCCTTCCAGGGCATGGCCATGTCTCCTGGATGCCCCCTGGGCACATAGTCTCCACTGGGGCTGCGGGGGAGCCTGAATGCCCCGCGGCCCCTGTGGGAAGCCAGCATTGCTACCCAACACAGGGAGCTGCTAAACATGGAGCTCCCTGTGTCTGAAAGCAATTAGGCTATTTTCCTGCTCACTTGACAGCGAGCAGTTAAACAGCCAAATGCTCCGCTTCCAACAAGCAAGAACATTTTGTCAGTTCTTGCTTACTGGAAGCAAAGCTTTTACTGTGACTTGGTGGGTTGGGTATAGCTCCTGCCAAGCCACTGCAAATAGCTATGTCCCGGCGGTGGGTACCCCGAAACATACCAGGAGCTGGGCCTGGCGGGCTGGCCGTCCTCAAAGCCATCTATAGCTCCAAGAGAAGGACCCCTCCTGCATTGCCTTTTGTTGTTGTTCGTTGCCATTTGGTGTCCCAGCCCATCTCTCCTCCCTGCCGCTGCTCCCCCGCGGCCCCACCCCGCTCCCTACAACATCTACAAGCGATCCCTTCCCTACGCGCCATCCCGCTCACGCCTCCCAGCTGCTCCTCCCTCGCTCCGCCCCCCTCCACTCTCCACTTATGACAGAGCCGCAAACGTGCAGCGTTCACGCGCAGCGGGCGCGCCCCATGCGCGCCAAAGGCACGCCAAAGGTAAACCCGTCTACGCCTGTCCGCGCCTGGACCGCGCCCAGCGCCAAACCCCCTGGACCACGCAAAACCCACTCCGCCCGCCTAACGTACAACACCGCAACCCTCTCTGCACTCAACACCGGCCGTCTCCCCGACTGCCACCAAGCCGCCCCAGGACGCACCCATGGACCCTTCACCTGCCAATCCTGCAAGCTCGGCTGCATCAAAACCCACACTACATCCACAAACACCAAACAGAGCTGCGACAACAACCACCTGAAGTGCATCCAGCTCAACACCCCTTCGGTCCATAGACACCCCATTGAACTATGGAACCTAATAGACAACACTACGCCGGACGTCGCCTTTTTTACGGAAACCTGGATGAACGCCTCATCAGCGCCCAACATCACCATAGCCATCCCAGACGGCTACAAGATCATCCGAAAGGACCGCATCAACCAGACAGGAGGAGGGATCTCCATCGTCCACAAAAACACCATCCGCATCACGACCAGCTCCGACGACACCCTCACTACCTCCGAACACCTCCACTTCCAGATACACACCGACCTCAAGATCACACTTAGAGGCACCCTCATCTACAGACACCCAGGACCCCGCACACAATTCAGCGAAGACATCACTGACTTCATCTGCCCACACGCCTTCCCATCCGAGGACTACATTCTCCTAGGGGACCTCAACTTCCACCTAGATAAGAACAACAATAGCAACACCTCCACCCTTCGGGACAACCTCGCCAATCTCGGACTCAAACAGCTGGTGAACACCCCCACCCACTATGCCGGACACACACTCGACCCAATCTTCTCCTCCAGCAAGCACGTCTCCTTCAATCACGTCACAGGACTCCACTGGACGGACCACAGCTGCGTCCACTTCAACTTCAGAAAGACCACAAACCACCACCATCCACAACAAGTCCCCTGCAGAAACTGGAACAAACTTACCGCCGACCAGATCACCACATCGCTAAACCAAAACCCTCCCGCCAAACCCTCGGACCCAAATCAAGCAGCCATCAATCTCGCACAATGGATCACCCACTGCGCTGATGAATTAGCACCCTTGAAAAAGCAAAACAACAAGCCAGATAAAAAAGCCTCCTGGTTCAATGACGACCTCAAGAACTCCAAAAAGAACTGCCGCACCCTCGAGAAAGCCTGGCGAAGAAACCCAACCACAGACAACATGACCGCCCTCAAGGACGCCACCCGCAAACACCATCAGCTGATCCGATCCACCAAGAAATCAGCATTCAAGGATCGACTCGACAACAACGCCCACAACAGCAAGGAACTCTTCAGCATCGTCAAAGAGCTCACCAATCCCAGCGCCGGCGCCAACGACATCACTCCCTCTCAAGACCTCTGCGACTCTCTAGCCTCGTTCTTCCACAGAAAAGTCGCTGACATACATAACAGCTTCGGTGACCAGTCCACCCTCCTTAACACCGAACTGAAGCACCCCACCACCACCCTTTGCGCCTGGAACCCGATCAGCACCGAAGACACCATCCGCTTGATGAACTCCCTTCATTCCGGATCACCAACCGACCCATGCCCCCACCACATCTTCAACAAGGCCGACTCCATCATTGCACCCCATCTTCGAGATATCATCAACTGCTCCCTAGACACCGCTACCTTCCCGGAAAGCTGGAAGCATGCCAAACTCAGTGCCCTCCTGAAGAAACCTACAGCAGACCCCACTGAACTTAAGAACTACCGCCCCATCTCGCTCCTCCCTTTCCCTGCCAAAGTCATAGAGAAGGCCGTCAACAGTCAGCTCGCCGCCTTCCTCAAATCTAACGGCTCCCTTGACCCCTCACAGTCCGGATTCCGAGCCAAACACAGCACCGAGACCACCTTCATCTCAGCCACAGATGACATCCGAACACTCCTCGACAACGGGGAAACAGCCGCCCTCATCCTCCTGGACCTCTCCGCAGCGTTTGACACGGTCTGCCATAGCACCCTTGCACAATGCCTCAGCAACGTCGGAATATAAGGAAAAGCATTGGATTGGATCATATCGTTCCTCGCCGGAAGAACACAGAGAGTCCGCCTCCCCCCTTTCAGATCAGAGGCCACCGAAGTCATCTGCGGTGTACCACAAGGATCATCGCTCAGCCCCACCCTCTTCAACGTCTACATGAGCCCCCTTGCATCCATCGCACGCCAACACAACCTCAACATCATCTCCTATGCTGACGACACACAGCTGATTCTCTCCCTCACCAAAGACCCAAACACCGCCAAAACCAACCTACACGAAGGGATGAAAGACGTAGCCGAGTGGATGAAGAACAGCCGCTTAAAACTGAATTCAGACAAGACGGAAGTCCTCCTCCTTGGGTTATCCCCCTCCGCATGGGACGACTCATGGTGGCCACCGGCCCTAGGCAGCGCGCCCAAACCAACGGACCATGCTCGCAACCTGGGATTCATTCTAGACTCCTCTCTCTCGATGACCAGACAAGTCAACTCCATCTCATCATCATGCTTTAACATCTTACGCATGCTCAAAAAGATCTTCCGATGGATCCCCACCGAAACAAGAAAGACGGTCTCCCAAGCACTTGTCACAAGCCGTCTGGACTACGGAAACACCCTCTACGCCGGAACCACAGCCAAATTGCAGAAAAAACTCCAATGCATTCAGAACGCCTCCGCCAGACTCATCCTAGACATACCCTGCCACAATCACATATCCGGTCATCTGAGAGACCTTCAATGGCTCCCCGTCAACAAGAGAATAACATTCTGCCTCTTCACCCACGCACACAAAGCCCTCTACGACTTAGGACCCAAATACCTCAACACGCGCCTGACCTTCTACATACCCACCCGCCAACTACGATCGTCCAATCAAGCCCTCGCCGCGATTCCACGCATCCGAAGAACCACCATGGGAGGAAGATCTTTCTGCTACTTAACGGCCAAAACCTGAAACTCTCTCCCCACTCACCTCCGCCTTACTCAGAACCACCTCTCCTTCAGAAAACAACTCAAAACTTGGCTATTTGATAAGTAACGAACCCCCCCCCCAAGCGCCTTGAGACCCTCCGGGTGAGTAATGCGCTATACAAATCTTTCACTTGACTTGACTTGACTTGTTGTTGTAGTGTTTGCCCTAGGGATGTCGTTGGCCCTGGGGCTGAGAATGACCTGGGGGGGGGGGGGGGGGCAAGTGGGAAGTGGGGCAGCCGCGCGGCCCACCTCTCATTTAATAAAAAAAAAAGAATTTAGCCCTGTGGTGGTGGTGGTCCAAAGGATATGAGGGGGTCCACAAGGCCTCCTGATTTATTTTGCAAATGTGGCCCCAGGGATCTGGTAATCCCCAGGGCCTGGGGAGTTTCGATAGGCCTCCCTTTAACATGGCAAAAGCCCCTAGGGAGGTGGTGGTCCCTCTGGTATTTATAAGCCCAGGAGGAGTGGCATGCACCCCCTCCTTTATTTTTAGCACACCCCCAGGACCTGGCCCACCAGGAGGCCTATTAGTGTATCTAATGCAGTCTGACCAAAAATTATACCAAAAAATGCTTTTATTGACCCTGTGGGACCCCCTAAAAGGCCTAGTGGGCCAGGGTACTCCTACCCTGCCCCCTTCTCTTTTTTTAATTTTTTTTGTGTGACTCAGCTCAAGCCAAGTCCCAAGATGGCTGTCACACTTCCTAGTTTGAAGTGTTGGCAGCCAATCAGATCTCCCCATGAGTTTGGGAGGGTACACGAGTCTTCTCATCCCTATATATACAAATTTGTAATTTCCTTAATATTTCAAAAACTAGTGAATGGATTTACGCAAATATATATAAATGTCGCTTTCTGGAACAACAACTACCTTTCTCCCAAATTTGGTGTAATTCCTTTCAGCAGTTCGGGGTGTTGTTGTGTCTAAAATCTCTATGGGAATTAAAATGGGGAAAAGAAGAGTGGAGAGTAAGGGGAACGGCGTGACTACTTTGGCGAGGTTAAATTAAGCGGGGCCTCTGACTTACCTTGCTAAGCAACCAAATTTAGGTTTTAATATACAGGAGGCATCACAGCATACCACTATGGATTTAATTAGAAGTCTCAAGACCATAATGCAGTTTTGAACACGCCCACTGGGGCGGAATTGAAATTGAACGCAGCGAGTGCAGTGAGAGAACTATGCTGCAGTCTCCCTTCGAACATGCCAATGAACAAAGGATAGCAAGCCTGAAACCTGTCTGGACAATTTAATTGAAGCTGGGAGGGTGACGATGATGTCCTGCTTTCCTTCCAAAAAAAAGGTTAATATGACCATGTGTGGCGCCTCAATGGTGGAGCAGCAGCAGATATATATATATATATATATATATACATATATATGTATATACATTACCCACTGGCGGTCATCAGTAGGTAGCTATAGTTAGGACTTCGTTTCTATAGGAAGAGCATTTTTTACTTGCTTTTTTGGCGCTGTTTGACAAATCTTTTCATCACATTTACCCTCAAAAAATGCCCTGGTGATTTTTGTTGTGCATGGAAAGTTTTGGGCTGATCCGTCAAGCGGGAGTGGGAAAAAGGGGAGGGGTAAAAATCTGTGAGTTTTCCATGTTAATTTCCAAAGGAGCTTTGAACACGACAACAGCCAGAACCGCAAGATGGAGTTCCACCAAATTTTGGCAGAAAGGTAGATTAGATTACACAGATCACACTTTCAGTTATTCAGTGTAAATACGATCAGTAGTTGTTGAGAAATGTAATGGCAAAATATGGGGACATCTGTGGGCAAGACGACTTTGACTTCCCAAATAATAATGAGCTCATGAAGGGAAATGCAGAGCTCTGATTGACTGCCAACACTTCAACCCGGAAGTGTTGGCAGCCATTTTGGGACTCGGCTTCAGACTCCCCCAAAAACCATAAAAAAGCAGAAAAGGGGCAGGGTAGGAATACCCTGACCCCAAAGTTTTGGTCTTGGGGTTCCACTGGAACACAGCCATGGCGCAACATGCTCCTATGCTTGTTTCGATTATAGCTCCCAGGAGGGCCAGGTACTGGGGGCATGCAGGCTTTTTTTTAAAAAAGGAGGAGGGCGCATGGAGGGTGCATGGGGCCACCCGCCTAGGGCTTAGTATTGCCCTGAAGAACACCACCCATTATTGTATAATGGGGGGCCGCACTGAAAACAACCGAAGTTTACAGGGACATTATAGTTAGGAAACAGAATTATAAAAAACTTAAAAATTCACCAAAAAATCAATTAATTTTAAAAATGAACATACAAAATTAAAATATTAATTGCAATGAATATATTATATAAAAAAGTAATATGTAAATGCAAATATAATGTATAAAAAATAAAGTGCAATAAACAAATATTTCAATAAATAAAAAAAGTATATTGAATATAATTAAACATGAATACTGTTTGAAAATTAACTACACAATGTATCAAGAATGAAATACCAAAACATAAAAATAGAACATATAAAAAAACACATGAGAAAATAATACAAATATATAAAATAAATAAAAAACATATATATTTGAATTAAGTCAGTTCTCCATCTTGTGAGTTGCAGCCTACTTGTGCCCCAGATTGTAGTTTTAACCTGCCTGTGATTGCATATTTTATCACCTGTTTTGTGTTTTAAACTTGTGGTTTTCCCTGCCCACGATTGCTTTTATTTAACGTGTTGAATTATGGGATTTGTGGTTTATCCCTCTCATTCCAGGTGACAATTAAGTTTTCCCTGCAAATTTCTCCTTTGCTCTGTGCTAAGACCTGTATGTTAAAACAGTGCACCCCCAGCCACCATTTTGTGTTCACAAGCCAGTGAAACCATCCCCCCTGCCCCGCCCCTCCCCAGCACCAGGGATATTCTACATCAGAGGGTGCTTCTGTGAGCTGTTTAAACTGTTTTTACTAGGGACTGTGCACTTCGTTTGAACTTGAGAGGGAGTAAAGTTGTATTCAAATAGCATTGTTAGATTTCAAGTTAGTGAGACCTTTACCTGCAGAAATCCAAAGTGTGGATTGAGTCTTTCTGCCTCCTAGGAGATTCTGAACAGGAGGAGCAGCTTCCAACTCCCTGGCCAGCAAACCTTGTCTGAGGTCGCTAGGACCTTAGATGGTCTGCTAGTACAGTACATGTGTACACTGTTTGGTGGTTGGATCTCGTGTTTCTATTGGATTAGGGTTAGTGTCCTCATTGGTTGGGTATTTGAGGGTTTCTGGGTCTGTGATTCAATCAATGTAGGGTTTGGACTAGGGCTAGGGTTAGGATTTCTATTGGAAGTAGGGACTAGGGCTTCCTCTGTTATTGGTTGTTGGGAATAGGGTGGGACTAGGGCTAGGGTTAGACCTTTATTTGGAAGTAGCAATTAGGGCTTCTGGTGTGATTGGTTGCTGGACTAGTTGTGGGACTAAGAGTAGGGTTAGGTTTTCTATTGCAAGTGTTAACTACTGTTTCCTGTGCCATTGGTTGCTTGGACTTGGGTTGGGACTACTGGTAGGGCTAGGGCCTCTATTGGACGTAGATCAGGGTTTTTGAACTGATTGGGTGATTGGACAAGGGCTAAGATTGGCTGTAAGGTCCTGGTCTCCTACTGGTTCTAGATTTTTAGAGCTAGTGTTGTGATTGGATAGTGTTACGGCTAGCGTTCCCATTGGCTGAAGGGGTCACCTGATTACTAGGGCTATAAAAGGCCAGGGTTAGGGCATCTCAGTCCGGGCATTGAGGCTAAGGGCGGAGAGGACAAGGGCAGTTGCCTGTTTGAGCCTGTTATGGGCGTAGAGGACAGGGGAAGTTGCCTGTTTGAGCCTGTTCGATACTGACCAGGGCCAGGGACATAAATGCTGCCCATTAACCCATTTAGCAATATCCAGCCCACACCATCCACATCGTCAAACTTATGGTACTTATGGAGCTATATATTTATCACTTTCTTCTAACTTAGCATTTCCACTGCACTACCCTATTCCTCAACCTATACTTAGCTCAATATATCTTCTAGCCCAACATTCTGACTCATCTCAAACTTCTTTCTACTACTCTTTCCAATACACTACCCTATCTCTCATCCTATACATCTATGAATATATCCTCTACATCCACTCTCATTTATCCCAAACCCCATTCCAGTACTATGATCCCCAAAATAACCCTTTCTAGACTCTCTCCTATTCTACCCCTCCTTGCATCATCTGACACCTCTTTTACTATACCGATCCCCTAAAACAAATCTTTCTAAATTCTTCCCTCTGACTCCTCCCCTCCAAAACTCTTTTTTACTCATCCAAAAGCCTCCTCCTACTGCTAAAAACAAAAAAACAACACAGAAATCTTTCACTCTTTTATCCCTCCACTATCCTTTACAAACAAAATTAACAGACTAACATGTTCACTTCTCAAATTCCATATTCAACTATACTAATTCACCACTAATCCTTTATGGTTTCCGGAGTGGCGTGCTACTCGTCAGAAAAGCGCTTCAACACCCATCAGGGGCAACAAGTGCTATATGAATGCAAACCTTTCTTCCCCTTTTATCCCTCCGCTATCCTTCTCACTCCAAATAACTGACTAATATCCACCACTGAAATTACTTCATATTTCACCATATTAATTCACCACTAATCCTTTATGGGCTTCCTGAATAGCGTGCGTCAACACCCCATTAGGGGTAACAAGCACTATATAAATACATACTTTTCCCTGCTCTATCCTTCTGCTATCATTGCAAATCCAAATAACTGACTAGCCTATCCACCACTTAAAATGTACTTGCATGTTTCACTATATTAATTCAACACTAATCTTCTATGGGTCCCAGAGTAGCGTGCTACTTGCCAAAAAAAGCGCTTTGACGCCTCATCAGGAGCAGTAAGTGCTATATAAATGCAATTACAATACAATACAATACATATCTTGGAAGAAATCAGTAGTCTAACCTCAATTCAATCCCAAGAAAAATAAACTGATAACAATTCAGATACACTATTTTAACTACAATACCATAAACATTATGGAAATTCTCACATTGTTGGGGGTAAGGTTCGTAATGTAGCATCAGTCCAACAAACATTGGGGAAAGTGCATACATTATGGTCAAGGGTGAGTCTTAAATTTACTATTCTAACAGAAGTTTAACAAACATTGGGGAAAGTGTATATACTGGCAAGGGTAAGGTTTACAGTTGTCACTCCAGTCTAACAAACATTGGGAAAAGCGCACCAATTGGGGGCAGAGGTTTGAGGGCCAGTTTTACTATTCTAACTCCAATCTAACAATCACTGGTGAAAGTGCATACATTAGGGGCAAGGAGGTTTCAAATTTACTATTCTATCTCTAGACTCATAAACACTGGGGAAACGGTATACATTGAAGGGTTTAGTTGAGGCAGGAGAGAGGTTCGATTTACTATTTTAAATACAATCCAACAAACACATGAGAAAGAGCATACATTGAAGGGAGTCAGATTCAATACACCTAGATAATATAAGTACACATTCAAAATGATTTAAAAATGTAAATAAAAATCACTAAAAATTTAAAATAACAAAATAAATGTAAAAAATGGCAAATATATTATAATTGTTAATATTTTTTTACACTTTTTAATAAAAAACAAAATAAATAATGTCCCTCAAACTCCTGCATAAAACGTACAGACCAAAAGTTAATCTCCGGCGATAATGACATTTATTTTTCAAAACCCAAAAATGAGTTTACGTTTTTTTAATGTTTTATATTTAACTTTTTATTAATTACAATCAAATCATTTATTTTAGAAAATCAAATCCATACATTCCCCCAATATACACACTACCCTTCATGAAAATCTAATAGGTAATTTTTTTGAGAAAATAATACTATATTCACATAATTCAGTGAGTTAAATAAACACATTAATTAAACAATCGTTTACAAATTAGCATAATTAATATATTTTATTATATTTTTTAAGATTACTGAAGGATACATCCACATCCCCAAAAATAAAAAAATCAATAATTGTAAAATCATAAACCATGTAAACAAAAATTGCCAAAAAACACAAATGTCAAATATTAAACAATAATTAATGTATGCCTTTAAAAATAACACTAACCTCCCAATCCTCAAAACACCCGACAACTTGTAACCAAGGGCCTGATTATGATGGCGGTCGGATGAGCGTCCGACTACCATCCTGTCTGGAACGGGACCGGCAGAAAGGGAGTCAGCGGTCCTGCCATGCAAATTACGATCCTACTGCCGTTGTCGGAAACATGCCTTGTAGCATTCAGGCT
Source organism: Lissotriton vulgaris (assembly GCF_964263255.1). Taxonomy (NCBI): domain Eukaryota; kingdom Metazoa; phylum Chordata; class Amphibia; order Caudata; family Salamandridae; genus Lissotriton; species Lissotriton vulgaris. The sequence continues at coordinate 81,466 of NW_028255596.1, read as the reverse complement.
TGTGCTGCAGCCCGAAAAAGGAATGCAGCAAAAGCCAACAAAATCAATTTCCTATTTCGCCTTGTGTACTTCTTTTTGCCCTCCTCCGATATGTTGGACATATCTAATCCATCTGAGACACATTTCAGGCCATTTACCACTCTTGCTAGAAACGCAGAATCCTGAACCTAGTCAAGTGATAACTGGAGGTGTAGTTCATGGTGGCTTATGTCAGATGATTTAGTTACTTCACTCCGAGAGGAATGTTTCCAACTCAATTTAACATATATAGACAATACAATAGGCTTATAAGAGACCATCAAAGTTGTGATTTGAGGGAAAGTTATGGTTCTGGGTTGAGAGGCTGATGTTGTTGCACTAAAACCCAAAGTGATGTATCTGGTACATGAGATTGCCCAGTCTAGAGCCCCATTCCAGCTCAGACAGCTTTAAAACATGAAAGCCCAACTGAAGGTGGCCACTTTGGACAATGCCAGACATATATGGATATGAATTCAGAAATAAATCTGGTACTATTAGATCATATATTTACAACTGAGGGGTGAGTATATCTTGTGAATAATTATTGAGAGAGAATTCGAAGATATGGCACTGGTTTACTCCTGAGCATAATTAAACAGACTATGCCAAAGTTCAGAACACTTGAACTTCCCGGGGGTGAGAGAGTCAGAGCCCCAGTTCCTAACCAGTTATGTTATGTTATGCTAACTGGGATATGTAGAGCGCATAATCACCGGCAGGTCTCTTAGTGCTTCAAGAGAGTGACTAAATCCCACCGTCAGTCACAAATACAACACTCGGAGGGGCTTTATGCTGTGTCCAGAGCCTCCCTAAACAGAAGAGTCTTGAGTCGTGTCCAGAAAGGGAGGAGTGCGGGTTCCTTTGGTAGGTTCTCGGGTAGCCGATTCCATAGTTGAGGAATCAATACAGAAAAGGCTCTGCCGCCTTTAGATGTAATTTTGAAACGCAGAGAGGCCAGAAGACCTGCCTTGGACAACAGGAGTGTACGTCCCAGCACATAGTTCCCCATGCGCTCCTTGATATATACTTGGGCCTGGCCATGAATGGCTTTATGGGCGATGCAGAGACCTTTGAACCTTGCTCTCTGTTTAATGGGGAGCCAGTGCCTCTGCTACAGTAGGGAGAAGTGTGTGCCTGTCTTGGGAGCCTGAAGATCAGCTTAGCTGCATCATTCATGGTCACTTTTAGTTTACTGTTCAGTTTCTCGGAGAGACCAATGTATAAGGCATTGCCATAATGCAGCCTTGACACAATCATTGCTGCCACGACCAGTTGTAGTGTGGCAAATGAGAGGAGAGGGGCTCGTTTCCACAGTTGTCTCAGTAAGCCCACACAGGTTCTGACCACAGTGGAAACTTGGTTTGCCATGGAGAGATTGGCATCAATTTTGATGCCTAAGCTTTTTACAAACAGAACTGCCGTTGGGTGGAGCCGAGCTTTTGTGGCCAGAAAAGGTCATTCCATGGGTTGTTTTTGGTGGAAATGGTGAGGAGCTCGGTTTTATCGGGATTGATTTTAAGCGAATTAGCTGTCATCCAGTTGACTGTGTATTTAAGTATGTTTTGCACACGTGCGTGGGACTGGGAGGAATTATCGATCTGAAGGATTAATTGTGTGGTGTTCGCATAGTTAAACACTTGGCAGTCCAGGCGGACCAACGCGGCCACAAGTGGCTAGAGGTAGATGTTGAAAAGGAAAGGGGGCAGCGCTGAGCCTTGGGGGACACCATATGTAAGTATGCCAATATTAGACACCTGCTCGCCCAGTTGGACCCTTTGGGACCAACCTGACAGGAAAGACACATTCTACTGGTGTTCCAGCCTATGGATACCCAAATCTGAGATCTAGGCAAAACGTTGTGCGTGATTGACCATATCGAACACCCCTGACAGGTCTAATAGGACTGGGGCACTTGGCCTCCTTTTGTCGGCCATGAATCTGCGTTCATTCAGCACTGACAGCATCACCAGTTCTGAACTATGGTGGGCCCTAAAGCTGGCCTACCGTACCTGGAGTAGCTGTTGTTACTCAATAAAGTTAGCACCATAAAGGAATCAAATCAAGTGTTTGAATTACCCTAAAGAGGTATGGGTTGAGGCACTATTTCAGTCAATAGTTTATTTAATTTTTACAACCATAAAAATGCATTTAACATTTACAGTGCGCACAAAGGTAACAAAAAGGTAAGGAAGATACAAGCTTGGCTCTTAAAGATTATCAGCCATACAGGGAGTGAGACCTCCAACTTTGGTCCCAGGATCGCACTCACACCTGCAGCTCCACTTTGCTCTGTCGCCTGCCAGCCTCACCGTTGCAGAGTTCGAAACTACCCTGATACTGGTCTTGTCTTTTTTCAATCTGTGCCTCTTAAATTCATTGTATTGTGCCTGACTGCTGTCTAACTTTTTGTATTTTGCCTCACTGTTGTTGCTCATTTTTTCCCCTTTTTCCCACATTTTCCTGCCTTTTTCTCCTGTTACCGCTGCCGCGTTCACGCGTGACCCCTCCCCCTGACCTCCCCTCTCCCCTACATAATGGCGGCCGCTGCACGTTTGCGCTGCTGGCGCGTCAAAGGCAAGCCCATCTGCGCCAGTCTGCGACCCGATCGTGGCCAGCACCATGAACCCTGGATCCCCGGGCTCCCGACTCCGCAGCACTCCACGCACTCAACCCCGGAAGACAAACGGACTGCGAAAGATCCTAGCCCATCACCACCCGTGGACAGTTCTCATGTAGACTCTGCTGCAAATCCTTCACCGTCGACAAAACCAGTTCAACCACCAAAGACCCGCATGACGCATGCACCACCGAAACCCTAACGTGCATTCTCCTCAACGTGCGCTCCCCCTCCACCGACAAGCCCTAGAGATCTGGGACCTGAACGACACCCTCTCGCCCAACGACATCGCCTTCTTCACGGAAACCTGGATTCACGCCACCTCCGGCCCGACATCGCCATTGCCATACTCGGCGGCTACAAGATCCAGAGAAAGGACCGGCCCCACCACCCAGGAGGAGGACTCGCCATCGAACACAAGACCCCCCCCCTCCGACTGTCCACATCCAGCAGGAGTGACCCCCACCCCAACACAGAACACCTCCCCTTCCAGATCCAGACCACTCCCAGGACCACGTTATGCGGCACCCTCATCTACAGACCAGCGGGACCTCACACCCAGTCCTCAACTACCATTACCGAACTCGCCGCACCCCACGCCATCAGCTCCACGGACTACATCCTACTTGGGGACCTGACTTTCCACCTCGACAACAGTAACAACCCTGACTTTACCACTCTCCTTGACAACCTCGACAACCTCGGAGTGAAGCAGCTGGTCAACACGCCTGCGCACAAAGCTGGACACACCCTCAACCCAATCTTTGCAGGTGGGACCAACATCCGCTTCAGCCACACCACCCAGCCCCCTGGTCATACTACCACTGCGTCCACTTCACCTTCAACACCACCACCGCACCCAAGCCTCCCCCGCGCCTGCAACAAAGGAACTGGAGCAAGGTCTCTGAGGAGCTCCTCAACACAACCCTCCTCCAAACTCCCCCAGCGCCTAGACCGACACCAACTCCACTGCCAGGGAACTACAACGCTGGATCTCCTGCTGCGCCAACAAACTCAAACCCCTCCGCCACCCCGCCAAACAACGCCCCATGAAGGCCGCCTGGTTCACCACAGAACTACAAAAAGCCAGACGCAACTGTGGACGCCTAGAGAAAACCTGGTGAAACCAGAAAACCACGGAAGCACGGAACAATCACAGGAGCGCCCTGAAATAATACCACCAGCACATAAGAGACACTAAACAAACCTTCCTGAGAGACAAAGTCCAGACCAATGCAACCAACGCCAAGGAACTGTTCAATATCTTACAGCATTTCGCAAAACCTCCCAGCGGAGCCACAGACATCACACCTTCCCAAGAACTCTGCTACAAGCTCAGCTCCTACTTCAATCTGAAGATCAAGGTCCTCTACGACAACTTCAATGAGCTCACACTGGATACCACCCCCCACGCCGCTGATAAGCCATCCATCAAGACCTGGAAACTCACCACCATAGAACACATCACTGCAACCATGAAAAAAACCCACTCAGGAACCCCAACGGACCCCGGCCTACCGCACATATTCCACAGGGCCGCAGCTGCCATCGCACCCAAACTAGGACGGACCTTCAAAGCTTCCTTCAGGTCCGGCATCTTCCCAGACGTCTGGAAGCAGGCAGAGATTAAACCCCTCCTCAAGAAATCAACGGCCAACCCAACAGACCTGAAAAACTACCGGCCCATCTCTCTCCTCCCCTTCACTTCCAAAGTCACTGAGAGACTCGTAAACGCCCAACTGACTGCCTTCATTGAAGAGAACTCCATCCTGGACGCCTCCCAGTCTGGATTCCGCAGCAACCACAGCACCGAGACTGCCCTCCTCGCCGCCACTGACGACATCCGCATGCTACTCGACCAGGGACATACCACAGCTCTCATTCTTCTGGACCTCTCTTTAGCCTTCGACAGTTTCATATCGCACACTCGCAGCCAGACTTCATGGCGCAGGGATACAAGGATTGTATCCTCGACTGGATACAATCCTTCCTCTCCGGCCAAACCCAGAGGATCAGACGCCCTCCCTTCCTCTACCAACTACGGGGTTCCCCACGGATCATCGCTCAGCCCCACGCTCTTCAACATCTACATGGCCCCCCCCTCGCCACCATCGTCAGACAGCATGGGCATCAGCATTGTAACTTACACCAACGACACCCAGCTCATCCTATCACTCACAAAGAAGCCCGAAGACACCAGACTCTCTTTCCAGGAAGGAATGAAGAATGTGGCAGCCTGTATGAAAGACTTCTGTTTGAAACTCAACTCTGAGAAGACCGTGGTCCTCATTCTCGAATCCTGCCCCTCCACCTGGGACAACATCTGGTGGCCCGCCGCCCTCGGGGGCCAGCCCACCCCCACAGACCGCACACAAAACCTCAGCATCTTCCTCGACTCCTCCCTCTCGATGACCTGCCAGATTAACACTGTCATCTCCACCAGTTACAACTGCCTACGCATCTTCCGCAAGATTTTCAAATGGATCCCCCGGACTGCAGGAGAACCATCACCAACGCACTCATGACCAGCAGACTGGACTACGGCAACTCCCTATACGCTGGTATCAACAGAACCCTTCAAACACAAACTCCAAACCATCCAGAACGCCGCAGCAAGACTTATCCTCTGGACACCACATACCAAACACTTGACCCAACACCTACGAGATCTCCACTGGCTCCCCGTTGAGAAGGGGGTCACCTTCAAACTCCTCACCCACGCCTACAAATCACTCAAGAACATTGGACCCAAATATCTCAACGTGAGATTATCCTTCCACGCACCTAAGAGGAACCTCCGATCCGCCGACCACGCCCTGGCAGAGATCCCCCACATCCGCAGAAACAGAACAGGCGGGAGAGCCTTCTCCCACATCGCATCCAAGACCTGGGTCGAGCTCCTTGTGAACATCAGATGCTCCCGACCCTGCACACGTTCAGGAAGGACCTCAAGACCTGGCTCTTCAACTGCTTCGGAGCTGCCGCCCCCATTCCTGACCCCACCCTTAGGGCCTTGAGAACCTCATGGGTGTGTGGCGCGCTGTAAAACCTTGATTGATTGATTTTTTTTTTTTGAATTTTTTTTCTTTTGTCCTCATATATGCCACCAGTAGATATTAGCTCTAAATGGGCGTACTTCGGGCCACTGACACAAACCAACCTTTCCTGCCCTGGAGTTTGTGGATAGCCGAAGAAGATTGCCCAGAGGTAAGGTCGTTTCCAGTCCTACTCCCTTTCGCGATGTTACTTGCCACATAGGGAGGACGGGACCACTTAACCTCTGGCATAATCATTGGATTTTGGTTGTTATTTCTCACACCATGTTTTTAAGGCAGACCAAACCTTTACAGACTTTACCCCTCCACACAGTATATCTAGTCTGCTCACCGCCATGATATTCCTGAGACAGTCCACAAATTTTGGAGGGTGTTCTGATTTCCACTCTTTGCAGATTTCCCTTCTAGCGATAACAACCACATAGAAGATAAACTGTGATATACAACTGTTTATGTCATAATCTGACGAAAAACCAAAGAAAACTAGTCTGGGAGTGCACACAATTGGTGTTGACAATACCTCTTCCAGAAATCCACACACCTGTCTCCAATAGCTACCTATTTCAGGGCATTCGACGAACATATGACCATCATCTGCTGCTGGAAACTTACATCGTGGACAAGAGTACTGTACTGTTGAAATTTTTGAAAGTTTCGCCGGAGTCCAATAAGCCCTGTATGCTGTAAACAGGTGGTTTCTTCTTAAATTTGATGGTTTAATAATTTTTGGGGAAATTATAAAAGAGTCTGTCCAGACTTTTAGTATATCACCTGAAGTCTGCACTGTAGAAGTATCCCACAACTTGATTATTTCAGCCTCTTGGTTATCTTTACTTCCCATTAAAATCCTGTACCACTCCGCTACCTCACCCTTCAATCCCTTCTCCCTACTTATTAATTCGAACGGAAAACTCTCTTCTTCTGTTTTCCAATTCGGACTTCCCCACCAAGCAGACAGCTGATAAAACTTAAATCTTGTGATAGTGCCTTCCGTTAATCTTGATAGGGTTTCCCAACTTAATAATGTCAAACCATTACAAAGGTCCCCCCATTTCATAAGGCCGGCTTTCCTCAACGGAAGGGCTAGTTCATCCGTTAAGCATTCCGGAGTACCGGGGGAATCCCATATTGGAGCCTGAGAGTGATGATAAGGGATGTCCAAAATTTTTCGTATCGATTGCCAGTTATCTAGGGCTGTCCGTAGGAGCTTTAAACGAATTTTTTTGAAGTACTTCTGGTCTCCAAACTTAAAAAGAAAAAAGTCTGAACTATATGGAAGGTCTAGTAGCATGGCCTGAAAGAGTCTGCCATCTGAGGTAGAGTAGATTTACTCTGGTATTTTGGCGTCCAGGTTAGCTAAAATAATCAAGTCTATTATCCACCCAGATCAGAGGGGGTTTATACCAGGTCGCCAACTGAATGAACTGACCTTTCAAGTCATCGGAGCGATAGACGTTGCAATTGAAAAAAAGGCGCAGCTTACCATTGTAGCGATAGACGCTGCTAAGGCGTTCGATCAAGTAAACTGGCTTTTCTTATGGAGGTCGATGACAAGATTTGGTTTTCCAGAGGTTTTTATTAAAGGAATTGAAACTCTGTATAGGGGTCCCAGGGCAAAAATTTTGGTTAACGGTAGTCTGTCTAAATGGCTGAATATCTCCAGAGGAACAAGGCAGGGGTGTTCCCTATCTCCCCTCTTATTTGACATCTATATTGAGCCCTTTGTTTGTTCCCTGAGACAGGACCTAGAAATTAAACCATTCATAATAGGAGACCTGGTGCTCAAGACAGCTCTTTATGTCGACGATCTCCTCCTTTATACGTCTAATCCAGAGGAGGCAATACCAAGAATATTTAAATTGGCCGAGGATTTTGGTAAAGTTTCAGGGTACAGTATTAATAGAGATACAACCGACATGAGTTGGAATAATCCTGTCCCTATCCCAGAAGCAAAATCTAAAATCAGATATTTGGGGATCCTTCTTACCCATAATTTGGAAGAAACTCCTAAGAACAGTTGGTTAATAGTTGTAAAGGAAGTTAGAAAACTTTTGACTAGATGGAACACTCTACCTTTAAACATCTATGGTAGGATGAACCTAGTCAAAATGATAATTCTGCCAAAGGTTACCTTCTTATTCAATTCTATTCCCCTGATCTTTAACAAAAAAGACATTTCTAACTTGCAAGGGAGGATTGGATCTTTTATCTGGGCTACTAAGTCTCCCAGAATAGCGTGGAAGAAGTTGAGGAGGGGACTAAAACTCGGTGGGTTGGCACTCCCAGATCTACTCCTTTATTGCTACGCCTTCCAATTTAAAAACTTTAGACTGTTAGCTAACAAGTTGGACTCTACCTGATTGATTGATTGATTGATATAAAAGACATGTAAATCCAAACATTTCATGTAAAAGTCTAAAATCCATTGGATAATCATGAAAAGAAGACCTACAACAGCCTTCATGACAATAAAATGTAACATACTTTAAAATATGCAGTTGTAGATGTACTCACAGTTGACAGGAAATCACACATCAGATTAGATGATAAAACGGTATAAGGTGGTCTGTCTTGCAAGTGGGTAACACCTTGCACTCAAAAAAGCGTTGCATTATGTAGAAACAATGAAACAAATAAAATAAAAAAGCAATCACATGATAAGAACCCTTGATGAGCCTCGCAAAAGAGTCAAAGGTCTTTCTACGATTGTGGAATAAGTGATTGGGTTCACTAGAGACTATATAGCAAAATGTGTGAAAAAAGTGCTAGTGCAGAACAGACTAATAACTGTATGAAACACATGTAGGAAGGTGGATATCTGACTATATGGTTACCCCAACTTTTTGCCTAGTGTTTAGCTGGTTTTTGACTTAGTTGGCCTGGGATCCTGCTAATCAGGGCCCCAGGCTATCTGCTCTCACTGTAAAATGGACTCCATGTACTTTAGGTACATCTCCAATTGGATATTGGGTCACCTTATGTGGCCCTGTATAGTGTACCATAGGTACCCAGGGCATAGGCACATCCAAGGCCTACCAGGGGCTGCAGCATGTATTATGCCATCCCTGGCTGGCCATCCACATTGACACAACTGGCTGATCACTCAGCTGGGGCAAGGTTGTGTAATCACCCCTTGCTTAGGTATAGTATCCCTATACTTACCAGACATATAGACACATATATACCTCTAAGTCACTCCTATGGCAGGCCTTGACAATCCTGAAGGCAGAGTGCTTGGTTTTATGTGAGATGGTGCTCTAACATGAACTGAGCCTGTCTGCAGCTTTCGGAACCATGTCCTTATAGCTGTTCTATGATATAGCCATACCATATACTCTTAAGTGCATTATAATCCTTGCGGTTAATGCTAACTTTGGTTTGGCTTTATCAAAACATGTTGTGTAAGGTGTCATATACACTTTGGAATACTACCCCCTCGCCAGTTCGGGTAACGGGGGTAGCATTCCACCCTTCTAGAGGGAGAAGACATGTAGTTGTAGCTTTACAGGGTTAAAGTTAACCAGAGCCTCAGCATCACAAAATGGATGCTTCTGCCACAGACCTCCTGCCCTCCTGCAGCTAGGAGCCCTTCCAGCGAGGGAGGCCTGGACAATAGATTTCCTGCCTGCTAGCACCTCCCCAGACAAGCTATAGTGTATTGGGGCAGGGTGGGTTGAATGAAATGAGACACTGCCTGGGGCACACAAGGTGCTCCACGCATAGCCCGGTTCAAACCAGTTGCTGGGGCACTCCAGCCCCAGCTCTGGCACGAAACTGGACAAAGGGAAAGGGGTGTAACCACCCCCTTCCCAGGTTCCACCCATAGGAGGGACCAGCAGGTAACCCAGCCCCTTAGATTGGTATAAAGCTAGGAGCTGAGTCTAGAGACTTTAGATTATCCTGAACTGAAACTCTGAAACGAAACTCAGGACCTTTGATATTCAAGACTGAAGAATCTCCCTTGTGGTCAAGGAGAGACCACCCTGTGCAAACAAGCACCATCAGTGACTTGCGCGTTTGCTTTGTCGACGCTCCAGCCGGAGCCCGAAGACTTAGCGACACAGCCTCTGGACTTCCACACTTCTCCGACCCCGACCCACATCCACAGCAAAGCTGAGACCCGTGGAGGACATGAGAGGCGTGGGACCGGACTACCTGCAGTACCTGCATTTTGCTAACTGTGCAGCTTCTTAGGCGTCCTCGAAGTTGTGCATTGGGTCTTGAGAAGCCTCAACCCTGAGCCGTAAGTGCACCGAAGCTCAGCCCTCCACACTCCACGTGTCCGCGTGGGGCCTGCTCTTGTATTTCTCCTTGCCGCGTCTTTGCGGTTGCTAGCCCGCTGGCAAGTGGCCCTCCTGAAGACATCTTTACAAAACAACACCACTTGCCTGGTTGCACCTGGCTTGCTCCTGCTTTCCAGTAAAGGGGAAATTTCCCAGACCTTGCTGGTCTGAACGGAAGCCGATCTTCCCTTCTTGTGTGGGTTGCCTTTGCCAAGGCTTGTTGACTCCAATACGGAAGCCGACACCGCCAACAGCGAGATCCTTCGTGGGACAGTCCGTATCCAGCTCCTGGTTATCGTCGACGCCTCCTGGTCCACGTGGCTGCAGAGACAAGCTTCACTTCTTCACCTGTTTGCAGCTCGACATCGCCTGGTTCCTTCCTGGTCACTGGCTAGTGACCCAGACTCTGTCCCCTCTGCTTTCAGGTTCGTCACTGCTTCGATCCACCCTTGGATCCAATCGGACATCTTCCTCCTTGTTGCATGCAGCATCTTTGTGCAGTTCTCCATAGGATTCGACAACAACCCGACACGAAAGAGCAGCTATGCACCCGGCTTCCCTGGGTGAGGTAACTCGAGTACTTCGGTGCTCCCTTGGGCAATAACTATCCAAGTGTCCCACTTTAACTGGGTTTTCCTGTAGTCCACCCGGAAGTTTCCGAAATCAACTACTTTGGTAACTTTACGTTCCCATTGAAAGTATATGAGAACCCGGGTGTGTTTAGACACTGCACACACATCCTGTGAGACTCCTACTTCCTAACCTGTGGTTGTTCAGTGTAGTCCCAGCGATTCTCTAGGCCCTAGGCCTATTCACCTGTTCTGAAGTGGTTCTTATACCACTTACTTAGTATATGGTTCGTGAGGCCCCTAGCGCAGAATTGTATTTGTGCAACTTATAGTATGCCTATTGAGTAACTTGTGCAGTATCTCGAACTCTGACCTCATAAAGAGTGCAGAGGGGTTGTGTTAGTGATAAATATATATATATTTGATATATACCTTGTGTGATGTCCTTTCATTTGATATTAAAGGGGTTATTATTGGTAAAACAATTGGCTTCACATGCTCTCTGAAGTATTAGCCTAAGACTGCTTTGTCCATGCTACCACTAGGCTAGCTGGTCCATAAGGTTGACTTTACAACCATCACCATAAGGGTTGTTTGGACTGATACAGGGTGCCCACTAGAATAGTGGACATCACCTATCAGGCCAACTTCTCACATTGGTGTGCAGTGGTTGGGATAAGAGCTTGCTGATTGTTTTACCATAATATCTTGAGATATCATTTGAAAAATCACATTAAGGTACCTTGAGGTACATATAATACAAGTCTTAAAATACTTATGTTCTACTGAACTTAGTTGTTGTAGAGCAAAGGGCCTAGGACACCCTGACTACAACTCCTAGAGAGGTTCTAGTAGGTAACACTTAGTGTAGGTAGGTGCACACACCACACCTCACTAGATCGTGTCTCTGAGATCAGAACCAAGTTTTTCTCTCCCAGTGGAGGTAGATCCTACAAGGATACCTTCCAGATATGATACCCTAACCTTCCATGATTTAAGGCCCTTGTGCACATCTAGGAGGTTAAAGCAGGGTTCCAACCCTACCCTCAAGCACCTGATTGAGCTCATGGAAGAAAATGATGCTCAGAAAGCCTCTAATACAGGTCTGTCAGGCAATGCAGAAGCGGGACAGCCCTCAGCAGATGATTCCCCTGATCAGAATCTAATTGATGAAGATGAGGTAGAAGAGGAGGACCCTGGGGAGGATGACAATGGCCAGGTCCAAGTGGGAGTACTTAGCCAGGCCAACCTAAGCCTACATGGGGCTGGAGGGGGCATAGCCCCACACAGACCCCCAAGCAGGATTAACACTGAGAACAGGAGGAGGAGATCCCTGTCCAGTGACTCTCAGCACTCTAGAGTCTCAATAGGGTCAGATGCTCTCAGGAGAATGACTTCCCCTGAGAGAAGAGAACATCAGGCCAGAATGAGAGAAGTCAATCTGTGAATTGAGAGGCGAGAACTTGTGCTAGCCAAAGAGAGACTTTCTCTTGCAAGAGAGCAAAAGTTAAGTGGGTTAGAACCCACTGGTGGCAGCAATATCCCTAATGATACAGATAGGTCCTATGATACTAGAAACCTAACCAAGATTGTCCCACCCTACACAGTTGGGGATGACATCCACAAATGGATAACTGATTTGGAGAGGGCTTGCAAAGTACAGCAGGTACCCCAAAGTCAGTGGGCAGCAATCTTATGGCTCTCCTTTTCATAAAAATGGTAGAGATAAGCTCCTCACAGTTAGTGATGAGGATCCTAATAACTACAAAGTCCTGAAGAGTGCTCTTATTGATGGGCTTGGCTTAACCACTGAGAAATTTAGGTTGTTGTTCAGGGATACCCAGAAGACACAGACTCAGGACTGGACTGAGTTTGTAGATTGTACTACTAAGGCTCTGGAGGGCTGGTTATTGGGCAGCAAAGTACATGGCTATACAGGATTGTATAATTTGATAATGAAGGATCAGATCCTTAGTAATTGTCAAAACCAGCTTCTACACCAGCACCTGGTGGACTCTGATCTGACCTCTCCACAAGAATTGGGTAAGAGGGCAGACAAATGGGTCAGAACCAGGATTAGGCCTACAAATCAGGGTGGGGACCAGAGGAAAGATTCTACCAAGCCTCAAGAGAAAGGTGGGGGGGATACATCTAAGGACAAGTCCCATACAGGGCCCCAAAACTCCACTGGGGGTGTGGGAGGGGGAGAGGGGGGTCCCAAAACACTTCCTATACCCCCAAGAAACCTTATTGCCATGTCTGTAAACAGCCTGGCCACTGGAAGACTGACAGTAGTTGCCCAAAGGCCAACAATAAGGAGAACATTCCTCCAAGTAACACTCCAAGACCTCCTGTTATTATTAGTAGTAATCCCCCAGGTGGTGGGAGTACCCCCAAAACTGTGGCTGGGTATACTTGGGGAACTCAGGTGGACTCTGGCCTAACCAGGTCCCCTAACACAGAAACTCTAGTCTGTGAGGATGGCATGGGGTTTGCCAACTTCACTGCTTGTCCCAACACTTTGGGCAAGTACAGACAGGAGCCCCTCATCAATGGCCAGAAAGTTGAAGCCTGCAAAGACACAGGGGCTAGCATCACTATGGTGACTGAGAGTCTAGTCCCCTCAGGACAACTTTTACCGGGGTTCACGTACCAGGTGATCAACTTGATGGAGTGAAGAAAGATCACCCCATGGCAGTAGTAAATCTCAGCTGGGGAGGTGTCACTGGCCCAAAGAGAGTGGCAGTGTCTACAAACTTGCCTGTAGATTGTCTAATGGGAAATGATCTAGAGATCTCAGCCTGGGCTGGGGTCGAACAAGAAACCCATTCCAAAATGGTAGGCCTTCCCGAAAAGGTTAGTGGGGCTATGTTGGTCACAGCCCCAGCTCAAGCAGAATTCCTCTATGAAAAGGTTGGTAGGGCTGTGATGGTCACAGCCCAAACTCAAACAGATTTTAGTGTTGTGAAGCCTGAAACTATGGATCACTCCACTCAGACAGAGAGTATTGGGGAGGAAGAAAAGTCTCCCTCCCACCAGACATAGGTGAGAGTCAGCCTCTTCAGGGAACTGACCCTACACCTTGTGAAGGAACTGCCCCAGAGGTAGTCAGGCCTAGCCTGGCAGAGCCCCTGATGTCAGTGGACCCTTCCAAGGTGGGACCCAGTCTGGAGCAGGTAACCTGCCCCTCTCTACCCTGCCTCAGTCAGCCCAGGGCTGTAGAGGGCAGGGAGGCCAGTGGACCCCAAAGGGCCCCTGTCCACAGGAACCCCCCATCAGCAGAGTAGGGGCACCAAAGGTAGCAGCCCTAGCAAGGTGAAAATTCCGAAAACTCCTGAGGGATCTCCCTTACATCTAGTTAGGAACCTCCCCCAGATGGACTCTGTTGGGCACAGCCAAACCTGGGACCTAAGGGCCCCAAACCTGACCTGTCCCTCCAGTGAGCCAACAAAAGGGACCCAGCCTCCAGCTGTAGGTAGCCAGAGGTTGACCCTGAGAGCACAGTGCAACTCAGTCATGGAAAGAAAGGCATACATGGTGGAGAGTGATTGGAGGAAGTTGAGCCCTACATTAGAGGAGCCCCACTTCAGTACTCCATCCCAACACCAGCCTATTACTTTGCCAAAACACACCACAGGTAGAGATTCCCTATGGTGGAGACCCTCTGATACCCCAAGGGTGAGGGATTGCTTAGTGGACCATGAGACGGGGGTAACCATGCTAGTGCAGGTACTTCCTTATATGGCCACTTAGGCAATATAGGCTTACCTGGTCAAGGATAGCCTTATCTCCTTTCGTTTGGGGGATGGAGGGGGTTGTGTAGGAAGGTGGATATTTGACTATATAGTTACCCCAACTTTTTTCCTAGTCTTTAGCTAGTTTTCGACTTAGTTGGCCTGGGATCCTGCTAATCAGGGCCCTAGGCTATCTGCTCTCACTGTAAAATGGACTCCATGTACTTTAGGTACATCTCCAGTTGGATATTGGGTCACCTTATGAGGCCCTGTATAGTGTACCATATGTACCCAGGGCATAGGTGCATCCAAGGCCTACCAGGGGCTGCAAAATGTATTATGCCACCCCTGGCTGGCCATCCACATTGACACAACTGGCTGATCACTCAGGTTGGGCAAGGTCGTGTAATCACCCCTTGCTTAGGTATAGTATCCCTATACCTACCATTACATATCGACACATATATACCTATAAGTCACTCCTATGGCAGGCCTTGACAATCCTGAAGGCAGAGGGCTTGGTTTTATGTGAGATGGTGCTAGAGCATGAGCTGAGCCTGTCTGCAGCTTTCGGAACCATGTCCTTATAGCTGTTCTATGATATAGCCATACCATATACTCTTAAGTGCATTATAATTAGGCCTGGGCGGAGTTCGCGGAGTGGGGCTTCGCGGAGCTACGCGAAGTGGGCGAGAAACTACGCCCACCTCCGCACTCCGCGTAGCCCCACTCCGCAAAAACCACTGGCCGGCAGCCCCGCAACCCGCCTCCCTCCCGCCCTCCCTAAATACTTTAAAATAAAAGAACGCAATAATTTTAAAAGCACTTACCTTGCCGCCGCTGGCCGCCGCGTTCCCCGGGGCTCGTTCTCTTCCGTCTTCCGTATTTTGCAGTAATGCGCATGCGCGGGCGGCCGCGCATGCGCATTTTCTCGTGAAAATGCGCATGCGCGGCCGTCCGCGCATGCGCATTACTGCAAAATACGGAAGGCGGAAGAGAACGAGCCCCGGGGAACGCGGCGGCCAGCGGCGGCAAGGTAAGTGCTTTTAAAATTATTGCGTTCTTTTATTTTAAAGTATTTAGGGAGGGCGGGAGGGAGGCGGGTGGCGGCCAGCTACGCTCCGTCTGCGGAGCGTGCGTAGTGCCGCCTGGCTCCGCCAGCTCCGCAAAATGCGGAGTAGGCGGAACTACGCACACTCCGCAGACGGAGCGTAGCTGGCCGCCCACGGTTAATTATAATCCTCGCGGTGAATGCTAACTTTGGTTTGGCTTTATCAAAACATGTCGTGTCAGGTGTCATATACACTTTGGAATACTACCCCCTCACCAGTTCCGGCAACGGGGGTAGCAGTCCACCCTTCCGGTGCGATAAGACATGTAGTTGTAGCATTACGCGGTTAAAGTTAACCAGAGCCTCAGCATCAGAAAATGGATGCTTCTGCCACAGACACAAGTCTGACCTCCTGCAGTTGGGAGCCCTTCCAGCGAGGGAGACCTGGACAATAGATTTCCTGCCTTGGGAGGTGCTAGCACCTCCCCAAACAGGCTATATTGTATTGGGGCAGGGTGAGTTGAATGAAATGAGACACTGCCTGGGGCACACAAGGTGCTCCATGCATAGCCCGGTTCATACCAGTTGCTGGGGCACTCCAGCCCCAGCTCTGGCCCAAAACTGGACAAAGGGAAAGGGGTGTAACCACCCCCTTCCCAGGTTCCACCCATAGGAGGGACCTAGCAGGTAATCCAGCCCCTTAGATTGGTATAAAGCTAGGAGCTGAGTCTAGAGACTTTAGTTTATCCTGAACTGAAACTCTAAAACAAAACTCAGGACCTTCGAAATTCTACTGCAACTAGAAGACTGAAGAATCTCCCTTGTGGTCAAGGAGTGACCACCTTGTGCAAACAGGCACCATCAGTGACTTGCCGGTTTGCTTTGTCGACGCTCCAGCCGGAGCCCGAAGACTTAGCGATGCAGCCTCTGGACTTCCACACTTCTCTGACCCCGACCCACATCCACAGCAAAGCTGAGACCCGTGACGGACATGAGAGACGTGGGACCGGACTTACTGCAGTACCTGCTTTTTGCTAACTGTGCAGCTTCTGAGGCGTCCTCGAAGTTGTGCATTGGGACTTGAGAAGCCCTAACCCGAGCCGCAAGTGCACTGAAGCTCAGCCCTCCACACTCCACGAGTCCGCGTGGGGCCTGCTCTTGCATTTCTCCTCGACGCGTCTTTGCGGTTGCTAGCCCGCTGGCTAGTGGCCCTCCTGAAGACATCTTTACAAAACAACACCGCTTGCCTGGTTGCACCGGGCTTGCTCCTGCTTTCCAGTAAAGGGGAAATTTCCCAGACCTTGCTGGTCTGAACAGAAGCCGATCTTCCCTTCCTGTGTTGGTTGCCTTTTCCAAGGCTTGTTGACACTAATACAAAGCCGACACTGCCAACAGCGAGATCCTTCGTGGGACAGTCCGTATCCAGCTCCTGGTTATCGTCGACGCCTCCTGGTCCACGTGGCTGCAGAGACAAGCTTCACTTCTTCACCTGTTTGCAACTCGACATCGCCTGGTTCCTTCCTGGTCACTGGCTAGTGACCCAGACTCTGTCCCAACTGCTTTCAGGTTCTTCACTGCTTAGATCCACCCTTGGATCCAACCGGACATCTTCCTCCTGGTCGCATGCAGCATCTTTGTGCAGTTCTCCATAGGATTCGACAACGACAACCCGACACGAAAGAACACCTATGCACCCGGCTTCCCTGGGTGAGGTAACTCGAGTACTCCGGTGCTCCCTTGGGCAATAACTATCCAAGTGTCCTACTTTAACTGGGTTTTCCCGTAGTCCACCAGGAAGTGTCCGAAATCAACTACTTTGTTAACTTTACGTTCCCATTGAAAGTCTATGAGAACCCGCGTGTGTGTTTAGACACTGCACACACATCCTGTGAGACTCCTACTTCCTAACCTGTGGTTGTTCAGTGTAGTCCCAGCGATTCCCTAGGCCCTAGGCCTATTCACCTGTTCTGAAGTGGTTCTTATACCACTTACTTAGTAACAGGAATCCACAAAAGCCTCCGGGAGCCTCCACCGATTTAAAATCCAGACAGGGGAGGTAAAAGAGTCAGAACAAAATGCCCACAAGTTACTTCTGCGAGCGGCGCCCGCGAAGCGGGGACCGCGAGCAGTTTTGAAGCAATCAGCAGGAGCGGGCGGGAAGAGTCCCCAGCTTTGGCCGCTTATCTCACGCTGAGCCTGCTGGTCCTCGCAGTCCCACGCTGGCAACAGGAATCCACAAAAGCCTCCGGGAGCCTCCACCAAATTAAAATCCAGATAGGGGAGGTGACAGAGTCAGAACAAAATGCCCACAAGTTACTTCTGCGAGCAGCGCGGGACTGTGAGGACCAGCGTGCTTAGCGCGAGATAAGCGGCCACAGCTGGGGACTCTTCCCGCCCAATCCTGCCCTACTTAGCTACGCCCATTCACGCGCATCGCAGGACGCGTGCGGGGGAAGCCCGGGCCAAGGGCTGGCCCGTTTTAGCCCGTTCTCGACTGTGAGAGACCGGACCGGGCCACCCTCCTTTTGCCTGCTTTAGGGATATTGTTTGTTAAATTGTGTTCTTATCTTGTATACAATCAACCCTTGGCTAGAACTGAATAACACAATTGGCCACATGCATCATCGGGACATTTTGCGATTTCTTATTTGCGAAAAATAGGGAATCGCAAATAAGGAATCGCAAAATGGGATGCATTAATTTATTCGCATAATTTTTGCGATTCGGTGAAAATCGCAATTTTTACCGAATCGCAAGGCATATGCGAATTCAAAATTGCGATTTTGCAATTCCCATTGATTCCTATGGGCCAAAAGGCCCATAGGAATCAATGGGAAGGCATTGACATTTTGCGAATTTCTATTTGCGATTCGCAAAATGTTAATGCATTACATGGGTGCAGGGGGGTGTCCAAATGACCCCCCCCTGCACCCCTGAAATGCATTTTTAAGTGCATGTTTCACACACACATGTCCTAAGGACATGTGTGTCTGTAACATTACAGTGTTTAAAATGCAATTTTGAGAATTTTAAAACTTTTTCGCAAATTACCACAAGGTTCAACCTCGTGGTAATTTGCACCCCCTAATTGCGAATTCGCAATTTAAAATGCAATCATGCATTGCTTTTAAGGAATCGCACATTTGCGATTCCTTAAAAGCAATCGCATTTTTGGAATTCGCTTAAAATAGCGATTTTCCCAAAAATGTTTGATGCATCCAAAAAAGATATTTAGGAATCACAAACGGCCGAATTTACTGATTCGCACCGTTTGCGACTCCTAAATACTTTGATGCATGTGGGCCAAAATGCCTACACGTGAGAGCAGAAATAAAACTACTCCTGCGGGGTCCCTCTTAACAGGTACATTAGATAATTTTATCACAAGAGCTAATTCCGTAATAGATGAAGGGATAACTCTAATCGAACGCCGGGTGTCTTTAGACCTAGCCCTGGCTAAAAGATCATCCATGGGTCATCTTGCGACTGCTCGCTCACCGGAGCATACAGCAAGAGTCAAAACCACTGTAGCCCTTATTCACAGCACGCCTAGTCCCCAAGATCAGACCCACACTCTGAGAGCGACTAACTCTCAAACATTAGCTGCCCTAGAGGCTAACCCAGCAGTAGTAACGGTCAGCTCGCCGGAGAACTCAAACATAAGGCAACTAAGGGGGCCTTGTGAAGGTGCACTATCCAAAAGGAAAAGGGCTAATACCACCACTCTGGGAGGCAGAAAGGCGAAAGTAGCTAAAGGCATGGGTAATAGCGATATCGCCTCTAATAACAAGGGAGAAAATGCTCAGTATACTTTGAATAAATCTATTGTTACGCCACCTGTTTTATTGAACCAAGACCCAGTTCTACGAGACGGGCTTAATAATGTAACCAGATTCGAGGAAGAAGAAGATCTGTTGGTAAAAAAATTGGGAACTTTGCTGAGATCCTTCCTCGAACCCCTGGAAACCAGGTTATTATCTATTGAGCAACAGCTCTCTAAGCTGGAACAAACTACCAGGGGCATGGCAGACTACAAGAAAACTAACACGTCACATTCATGCCCAGTTCAGTCAAGTGCTGTCCCTGACATACAGGCAATACACAAGTCCCCGATTTCCACTCAGCAATCAAATTTAAATATTACGCATGCTTTGACAACCACATCCCGGACAGAATCACTTAGACCTATCGAGTCCTCTGAAAATGATTCCATAGCTCTTAAAGCACGCAAAGGCCACCACAAAGAGCCTGGAAAGGTTTTATCAGCCAGGGCACCCCGGGGGGGGGGGGGGTTGGTAATATTAATATTGACCTACCCCAGAAACTAGTCCGTACCTGGTGGTACTGACTGGAGTCCCAGAACTAAGAAGTCCCAACGAGGAATCGTATACGTCCCTGAAAAATAAAGTGATATTTTGGCTTAATACAAAATGCCCTTTATCCCCACACATCATGAGCAAAATACTGATGGTGTGCAGAATAGCATGGGTAGGTAATAGTCAGAAAACTATCCCAGGTGACTGCGTGTTAATACATTTTAGTGATCCACGCACGGTGGAACATATTTGTTCATGGAGAAAACAAAACACTGGGCCCCCCATAGTAGCCTGCCCATTATCCTACTTCTACCCATTATATGATCCAAGTGACAACAATGAGGATTGGACTCGAGTTCCGCATCATGTCTGGGGGAGGGTGGAAAACAGAGGATATGGTCAATTAAATACTTGGGAGGATATACCAACGGAAAATGGGTTTAGCTGCCTAGAAATGGTGGATTGACTGCCATTAACCGCAGAGAATAAACATAGTAATGATGAGGGGTTAGAAGGCCAAGGGACGTTAAAGATTCACAACATAACAATAAAAGACAAATTAGCGAGCGAAACTGGAGGGGACCCCCAAAATTCAATTACCCTAGCAGGCAGAGTAAATCCAGGTGATCCTCACAATTTTGACCCCCCTATAGGTTACCCCTTGGAAATGCTGGTAATACCTTTGGTTGACCAAGAACAACTCACGATAGACTATCAACAGGTGGTGAGGGAATGTATGGCCCCAATGATTCGTGATAGTGGACAAGCTGCCCCGAAGAAGGTTAAGGCTCTAAGAAAGAACACAGAGAAGGGAGATAATTGTACCTTCCTCTCTTGGAATATAGCTGGATTATCTAATAAGATTAAGGATCCAGCATTCCTACCATTTATAGAAAGCTTTTCAATCATTTGTCTACAGGAGTGTTGGGAGCGGGAAGAGGTTCACATAAATGGTTTCTGCACCTTTCACTCTCCAGCTAAACCTTCAGTGAGGGGTAGAAACTCGGGGGGTCTTTGTACCTACATATCAAATAGTGTTAATGTCAAGGTCATAAAACGTGATATAGGATCTAATTATTATCAGTTATTATTATTTACTCTGGGAGGAAATCTAGCTATTAAGTTGATTAACTTTTATAACAATATTCCAAAGGCAGATGTACACAGTGTGTTTGAGGAGCTTACGCAAAACTTGCAAAACCTAGATGAAATTAGCCTGCCAGGAAATTGTGTTGTTTGGATGGGGGATTTTACCTGTCACTTATGCCCTAATGGCCAAACAGATATTTGTGGGCTGCAAAACCACATAGGTGACCCTTGCACTCATTTTGCACATTCCATCAGTGGGAATCTTTTTAACACCTTACTATTTCAAATGAATATGGGGTTTATAAATGAATCATGTAGCCCACAGTTAGCTTTTGAACCCACTTTTAATGGGAGGGGCTATAATTCGGGAATAGATTTTGCTTTGGTCTCAAATAGCTACTCCTATAACATTCTTAGCTTTAAAACGGGTGAAATCGCATTAAGCGATCATTATCCTATTAGTTTTTCCTTACAATTCACCTCAGGAAGTAACAGGAATAATGATGTAACTGACAATTTATACAATTACAAGATATTGTTAGCAAAAAGGAATGATTACTCTATAAAATGGAACAATGTAGAGTCCAATGCCTTTTTTAAAAGCTTACTAAGAGATAAATATAAAGACTTTATGGTATGTCTAGAAGAATCCACTAATAGTGTTTCAGTAATCTCGGCCTTCCGTAACATATCGGAAGAAATTTGTAAACTTCTCTCAAGAACCAAAAGTAAAAGTTCGAGGATCAACCTAGAGGGCTGGTTTGATTCAGCGTGTAGTAAAGCACACTCTGTACTAAAGATGGCATTTAAAAGAAAATCAAGAAACGTCTCTGAGATAAAAGAGGTTAGAGCGAATTACTACCTTAAAATTAAAAATCGCAAAAAGGAACTGAAACAGGAAGCATGGCAAATCTTGCATCAGGTCTGCATCCAGAAAGATAATATTGGATTCTGGAAGGCGGTCAACGCTCCCTTCTTCGTGGACAGAAAAACTGATTCCGTAGAGATAGCTATAGATGAAGACACTTGGATAAACCACTTTATTGAATTATATAAAAAAGATAATTTATCAGGAAGCAATTATGTTGTCACACCTGAGACAGAGGAATGCAGCTCACAAGGATCCTTTCCTATAGATATAATGTTTGCGCTATCTGAGATCGAAGTAGCAATTGCAGAAAGCGCAGCAGGCAAAGCCCCAGGACCAGATGGGGTCCCTGTGGACATTTTTAAGTCTAACACTGAATTAAGGGCACCCGTCCTGACCAACGTTTTAAATACTAGTAATAAAATAGGGTTTCTTCATACGTGGCAAGAGGCTATCGTAGTCCCTATTTTTAAGAAAGGGGACCAAAATGATCCAAAGTGTTATAGGCCTATCTCGCTATTGGATTCCCTCATGAAGGTGGCAGGAAGAGTAATATTAAACAGGCTGCAAACATGGGCAGAATACACAGGCGTCTTGTCCAAGTTTCAGTATGGTTTTAAAGCAGGGCTAGGCACTGTTGAACAAGGGTTAAACCTGGCAATAATATTAGGTAAACATGTGGTAGCAAAAAAGGGGAACCTATTTTTAACATTTATTGACCTAAGTTCCGCTTTTGATTGCCTGACCCATGAAATCTTATGGGATACCTTGTTACAACTTGGTATTGACACCAATATTTTAAAGTTTATTAAAGAACTGTATCATGGGGCGGGTGCAAAAGTACGATTTGGCAGCAAGGGCGAATGTACCTCTAACTTCCCCATAAAAAGAAGGAGTGCGCCAGGGCTGCATACTTGCACCTTTTTTATTTAACCTCTATATAAATAGCGTGGCTACTCATCTCACGCAAAACCAATATTATTTCCCCCAAATTAGAGGATGCCCAGGCCCAATTTTACTCTACGCAGACAATGCGGTAATCATTGCCAGGACACAGGTGGGTCTTCAGAAATCGCTTACCACTTTTTCAGATTATATGGGCGCCAGAGGCTTAAAAATTAACATTGCCAAAACTTTTAGTATGTGTTGCACAGTAAAGACTAACGTCCGGTGCAACACATTTTTAGCAAAGTCTAAGATAGAATTAACAAACGCTTTTTCATATTTAGGAAGCACTTTTAATGAAAAAAGGGACTTGTTCGTCTGCTGCCAATACGAGGAAACTAGCTTTTTCTCGTGCTATTGGAGCAGTACGAAATTTTGCAAATAAATTGGGGGGTCGTCCAGTACATATATTGGTGGACATTTACAAATCAAAATGGATTTCAACAGCCACCTATGGAGCCGGACTATGGGGATCGTGGATACCCGCGACATTCAATTATGCGAAAATGCTTTCCTCCGGTTCCTATTAGCCGTCCCTAAATCAACCTCTACTTATGTTTGCCACAAGGAGTTAGGACCTTATTAAAGTGAGCCCCATACTGCTTTGGCATAAGGTATGGACTACTGAAGAAACTGGGCTCAATAGGGAAATAATTCAGGATTGTCTCATGCACCAGAGAGCCCATAACATTGACTGGTTTATTTATGTCAAGGGCTTCCTAAAAGAGATTGGACATCCTGAATATTTTGACTCTCCCAATACTCTAACATTGATTTCAAGGAAAGACCTGAAAAAAATGTGTCTTATTTTGTTAGAGAATAAACTTTGGCAGTCAGAAGGAAAGAAGGAGACTGTTATGCAGAATCAATTAATGCTGCAAGGAAAGGGAATTCAGCAATACTTAGTTTCCACCCAGAGTAGTTACACCAGGATGTTATTAACACGGTTTAGGGGGGGAAGTTTTTTTAGACTAATTACTTTCCCCAAAACTAGTACCTGGTCAAAAAATCTGTCCCTATGCCCTTGCGACGATATATCACAACAGTCCATGATACATTGTACCCTATTTTGCAAATTTTATACGTTATCTAGGAAACAATATTTAATCCTTCTATTGAAAAAAATGGGGCTTGAGACAATGTAGACCTGCTTTATTGAAACTCCAAATGTTGCAGGATGAAATATCAATGTACTTGGTCTCAATGTTCTTAAAAAGTACGATTAGATACAGACTTACAATGAATTTAACTTTTGAGAAAAATATAATTTTATATGGTACTGTTCGTTTTTAACTGAACCTTACTGCCGACCAAAATGTACTGTATTTTATCATACATTTACTTGTGCATTTATGATTTATTAAAATTGAAATCGAATAAAGCTATCTTTGACTTGACTTGACACTTACTTAATATATGGTTCGTGAGGCCCCTAGGGCAGAATTGTATTTGTGCAATTTATTGTATGCCTATTGAGTAACTTGTGCTGTATTTCGAACTCTTACCTCATAAAGAGTGCAGAGGGGTTGTGTTAGTGATAAATACATATATATTTGATATATACCTTGTGTGATGTCCTTTCATTTGATATTCAAGGGGTTATTATTGATAAAACAATTGGCTTCACATGCTCTCTGAAGTATTAGCCTAAGACTGCTTTGTCCATGCTACCACTAGGATAGCTGGTCTATAAGGTTGACTTTACAACCATCACCATAAGGGTTGTTTGGACTGATACAGGGTGCCCACTAGAATAGTGGACATCACATATCAGGCCAACTTCTCACAACACATATACATAAGATACAATAAAACCATGTTAGACGTTGTTAAAAATATTGTCAACAACAAAAGGGGGAGAGAGAGAAAATACATCGAAATGGATTAGTTCTCCCTAGACATATGTAAATAAACAAATAGAATCCACTCCTCGTGTTGTGGGTGTAGTCTCCGCAGTGGGGAGCACCCTCCTTGTTTTTAGGTCCC
The DNA here is from genome assembly GCF_964263255.1 of Lissotriton vulgaris. Taxonomy (NCBI): domain Eukaryota; kingdom Metazoa; phylum Chordata; class Amphibia; order Caudata; family Salamandridae; genus Lissotriton; species Lissotriton vulgaris. Next base: position 56,931 of record NW_028255596.1, on the reverse strand, counting down.
CTCACACACCAACAGGCCCCTTGGTGTCATGCTTCATCATCGGGGTCATCGTACCCCTCTACGGGGTACGGCGTGCTGCGACCTACGGGTACGTGGGAGCACTTGATAGACTATGTGTGGTGCAGGTGAGGGGTTGTTTTTATGTGAGTGTATGGTGGGGTTTAGAACTAAGTGAAGGTTAAAAAGGACCTGGCTCGTGGGGTGACTAAAAAATATTTAATAAGCCCCCGGGCTGGTGCTGTTAAAATTAAAAAGTGGGAGGTTGCCCCGCAGTCAATGTGCGTTACCTCCTTTCTGTGTGCGTCGACATGTTTCAGTGTATATGTGTGTCGCGAGCAACTTAGCCAATATTTTATAATTTTGGTTTCGTAGGGATAGGGACTTATATGAGGCCATCTATCAGGTGGCTTGCCCGGTTTGAGTAATAGTAAAACAATAGCCTCCCCCATCGTGAGAGGGAGTGTCCTCGAGTCCAGTCCCTCTGCATAAACCTCCAGAAGAAGTGGGACCAGTATGGTCTTATATGTTTTATAGAATACGTGTGTGAGTCCGTCCGTGCCGGGGGCATTGGCACCATCGAGATCGTCTATAGCTTGGGATACCTCATCAGCGCTAACAGGCCGGGCCAAGAATTGTCGTTGGCCCTCTTCGATCCATACCATTGCCACCTCTGCTAAGTAGTCAGAAAGGCGACAGTGATTGGTGGGGAGCATGTAGTGTACAGGTGGGAGTAGTAGGACAGGAAGGTCGAGAGGATCTCAGCGCCTTCAGTGATGTGAGTGCCGTCGTGTAGTTGCATAGGGCCCGTGTTGGTGGGCTCGGCCACTCCGGCTATCCGGAGGTTGTTATGTTGCGACATCGCCTCCAGGTACTCCTCATTGGGCGTTGTTGTCTTTAGGAGGTGCTCTGTGCATTCTAGGTGCTTGGCTGTGGCCGTTTGTGCATCTTCCACCTAAGAAATGCGTTTCTCTGCCATGCCAATGCAGGCCTTATGCTGTTCCAGGCAGCTGTACATAGTGTCCAAACGGGTCGACAGATTATCGGATTGCGTGTCTATGGCCTTGAAGCTGGCGCGCAACTCTGCCATTAAGGCCGCCGCATCCTCCACGGGGTGCTTCTCAGAGTCTGGGGGGTTTGAGGGACCCGGGGGATCACCTTGTGCAGAGTCATTGATGCCCTCCCATCTGGGGGTTTGTGTGGCCTCAAAAGAGAGTTGCTGCTGCTTTGGGTCCCTGCAGTCAGAGAAAGAGAAGAAAATGGCCGATCAGCACTTGTATAAGGTAGCCGGTGGATTCAGTGGTTAGTGGATAGAGGGGTTCTTATTGCAAAGCGGTGGGCCTCGGTCTTGGTGCATGGGGAGGATACCGTCCCATTAGCAACAAGGCGAGGAAGGAAGAATGCAAGTGTAAGCTGGCCTATGCCCGTTTCCATGCACCATGCCAATGTAGAGTATGGGCCAGTTGGAAATCAATGGTGCTGGAGATGCTCACCCATTGTGGAAGCATTCTTCTCCCCAGTAAAAAAATGTCCATAGTTGCAGTGCCACTAAAGCGCTTCTGTGAAGGAGGCCCCCATACATCAATCAATCCCACATGAGAGCTGCGCCGAGATAATCGCCCTGGGGCCCGCCATTAACTGCGGAATGCGCCGATATCAGAAGCTGATGTATTTATTCTGCAAGGAGCGGATGCGGCCGTGACTCAAGGGATAATAATCGGTTGACTCACTGCTGTATTTGGAAGGATAGCTGCTCAGAGAGCCGGAAAGTTTATCGTCACTGCTGCATGTCGCAAGGCCTTGGCGCACAGGCCTCAATTATCATGGAGCTGCTCCATTTTGCGCTGCAGCAGCCCCGCACTCAGGGGTGCCCATGACCCCTGTCGGCCCGGGGCCTCTGAGAGCCGCCGCGGGGATCTGTGTAGACGATGGCGCCGCGCTCAGCAGTGACATTATGCTCTGGCATTCCACGGAGTGACCAGTATCTGCGGTGGTGCTCGGGACGACGATCGCCTCGGCAAGACGGACTTGGGCAGCTTTAATGGTGCGGCCGCTCTGGAGCTCCTGAATCAAGCAACCATCTTGGTATTCGGTCAGGCCACGCTCCCCCCCCCCCCGAACTAGAAAATTTGATTCCCAAGTAATAAAACTTAGTAACCTTGTCAAGTGGATTGCTCGTAATCATTATCCTACCCCTGAATGATTTAAGTGGGCTGATGGTCTTAACTTCATTTAAGAGTGATTGATCACCAGCCCTCAGTCAGCACAAAAAGCCACAAACCTATCCACTAAGTGTTGCAAGCTGCTAGGTGTCGGACCTCGTGTTGTGGGTGCACAGGGCCGCAGGCGCTGTGCAGAATACAAGGACCCGGGACACTCATTTACAGATCCGCGTGGTCCGGACTAACCCCGGGGCCACGCCTCCTTTATTTATCATGTACGCGGTGTGACGTGTCACGCCCGCGTATGCGCACGTCTACGTGCGTGAGCAACTAGACTGCTGACACGCAGTCTGTGGACATTACATTCCTTTCAACCTTTATTTGAACAAAACACAAATGTCACTCAAAAGTCATTAGGTAGAATTATACTAATCAGGTAAAAACAAAAGGCCATACGGCCGGTTACCAGTCTGGTGGTCAGGGGTTCTGTTCTCAGCCTACAGCAAAGTCCGCCAGTTGCGAAGACGGGCCGGGTTTTTTCTTAGTCCATAGCCCGCTGCTTCTCCGCGGAATAGTGCTCTCCGTGGGGCCTCCTGCTGTGGTGTTCCAGGAGGCTGGGGCCCCCTCGGGAAGTGGGGGCTGATGGCTCTCGGCGTTTCCGCGGCCTGGGGACTCGCAGCTGAATTGTCCGTTGGGGTTCCGTGTTCCCTTTCTGGTGGACAGTTGTTCCCTTCCGGTGGAACAGGCGGCTCTTGGTCAGGTTCTTGGCCTGGACGATCCCTTGGTGGTGTGGAGGCTTTTTTGAAGAAGGAAACTTTGCGCGTGACGGTTTCTCTGCCTCGTTGAGCAGTCACCATGGTGCCGGTGCGGCGCATAACCGTCCAGGGTCTCGGTTCAAATGGGAGCCTGAACTTGCTCCCAGGGTATCTGTCTTTCACATAGACTTGATCTCTTTCCCAAATGGAAGTTTATTTGGCTCTGCGTCGGAAGCTGGCGTAGTAATTCGATCGCCTCTGATTGAACATGGTTCGTCGGGGGTTCGCTTTGTTGGGAGTCCAGGTATGATGGTTGGGGATGGTGTCTCGGACTATCCTTCCCATTGCCGACGGGTCAGGGGCTGCCTCAGTAGTGCGATGGGGTGTGAGCCGGTACTCCCTCAGAAATGTATAGATAGTCCTTTCCAGAGGGGCTTCTTCGGCATGGGCGATCCGGATGACTTTGTTGAGGGTGCACATGAACCTCTCGACCTCCCCGTTGGCTTGAGGCCATCGGGGTGTCACTTTCCGGTGTTGAATTCCCCACTCCTTGAGGTAGTCTGCAAACTCTTGTCCCTGAAAGGGCGGTCCATTGTCAGTCTTGACTCGCTCGAAGATGCCGTGTGTGGCGATGATCTTTTTGAACTTTGCTACGACTTCCTTGGCAGTGAGCGTTGTTACTATCTCCACCTCTGGGTATTTAGTGAAATCGTCAATGATGACAAGTATGTATCTGCCATCTGGAAGGTGCCCAAAGTCTGCGCTGACCTGTTCCCATGGCTTCTGCGGGTTGTCCTCGGTGATGACTGGGGGCGGGCATTCGGGTTGCCCCGCTGCCTGGCACCATTGGCATTCTTTGACAGTCTGTTCTACTCTGGCGTCCATGTCCGGAAACCACACTTTTGCACGGAGCCTGCTCTTGGTTTTCACCATCCCTTGGTGTCCACGTTGAGCCAGTTCAATTGCTTGTTGGGTCAGGTTCGTTGGCATCACGATCCGTGGTCCCCTTAATAGGCACCCTTGGCCGTCCACGGACAGTTCCTTACTTTGAGAAGAGTCTATAGGGCACTCTTTGCCTGGGGAGTCCTCTTGCTTAGTGACGCTTGAAGGGCTTTCCAGTTGTTGGCCTGTAAGGCATTTACCACTAATTGGAGGATTTCAACACTGCGGGTTGCTTCGATGATCCTGTCCATGCTCATGGGCAGTGGTCTTGACCTTTCCAGTATCACTTTTACATATTCCTCTGTTTCTTCGGTGTCCTCCTCTTCTTTGCTGGTTGCTGCTCTGGGATGCCTAGAGAGATAGTCTGCCGGGTTTGTCGCTCCCGGCTTGAATTCCAGCTGGTAATCGTACTCCTGGAGTTGTAGGATCCACTTCTCTATTCTGGGTGGTGGTTTGGATACTGACCCCGGAACAGAGGTGTTAGAGGCTTGTGATCTGTGGAGACAGTGAATGGATGTCCATACACGTACACGTGAAAGTGCCTGCAGGCCCAGTGGATTGCGATTGCCTCTCTTTCAATCTGGGAGTACCGCTGTTCAGTTTCGGTCAGGGACCGGCTGGCATAGGCAATGGGTGCCCAGTCTTCATCTCCCTGGCGCTGTGTCAGCACTGCTCCCAGATCATACGGGCTCGCGTCCACGGCTATGTTAGTCGGTTTTGCCGGGTCGAAGTACGACAGGGTCTTATCCGCCGACAGCGCGGCCTTGGTGTTTTGGAATGCAATGTTCTGTTCTTCTCCCCACTGCCACGGGGTGGTGGACTTGGTGAGTTCCCGGAGGGGCCTGGTGAGGTTGGACAAGTCCGGGATGAATCTCCCGCAGAAGTTTACCAGACCGAGGAAGGTTCGTACCTCCGATATGTTTGTCGGCGCTGGGGCCGATTGCACGTTCCTCACCTTGTCTGGGTCAGGGGCGACCCCTTGGTCCGAGAAGGTGTATCCGAAGAAACTGATTTTGTTCTGGAGAAACTGGCACTTCTCCCGGTGCAACGTTAGGCCCGATTCTTTGATTCTTTGCAACACGCTCCTCAGTCTTTGGTGATGCTCCTCGACGGTGTCTGCGTATATGAGCAGGTCATCGCTGACATTTAGGACTCCTGTGAGTCCACTCAGTACTTCCCTGATGGTGTTTTGGAAGACTTCGGCGGCGCTAGATATCCCGAAGTTGAGTCGTCGGTACCGTCTGAGGCCCACATGGGTGGAGAAAGTGGTTATGTATCGGGAGTCCTGGTGCAGGGGCAATTGATGGTATCCTGACCTGAGGTCCATCTTGGAGAACCACTTCGCTCCGTTCAGTTCTCCCAGAATGTCATCAATGGTGGGTGTCAAGTGTCGTTCCCTCTTTACTGCTGAGTTGGGTAGGCGCATGTCGACGCAGATGCAGACTTGTCCTGGCTGTTTGGGTTTTCGCGCCACCACAATTGGCGATACCCACGGGGTGGGCCCGCTGACCTTTTCGATGATACCTTGCTGCTCAAGAGTTTTGAGTTCCTGTTCCACTTTCTTTCTCAGATGGAATGCTATTCTTCGGTGCCTGAGGGCCTCCTGTTGAATGGATGGCTCGATATGGAGGGATACCTCTTTTCCTTTTAGACATCCTATTCCTTGGAATGTGCTCCCGAATTCTTTAAGAATCGTGTCCAGCTTCTCTTCCAATACGGCCATTGCGAATGATATTAGTTGGAGTTCTTCGGCCGCCTGACCGCTGAGAAGCATGCCGCTGCCCTCTTTTGTTACGTAGACGGTTGATGGGATTTTCCGGTCCTGGTGTTGTAGTTCTGTTTGGAAGCACCCAATTAGCGGGATTGGGGTCTTTTGTCCATAGGCGAAAACTCGGATCTTTGCCGTCTTCAGAGCTGGTCTTTCTCGCAGTTGGTTGTATACACTTGCCGCCATGAGTTCAATCGAGGCTCCTGTGTCGATCGTGGCCCTCACCTCTTGGTGGTATATTCTTATGCGGCACTTTGGGAGACGCCTCTTCTTCCTTTGTGGTTGGTCTATGGTGAACACGTAGTGGACTCGGTAGTCGTTTGAATCATCGTCCATGTCTTCGCTGTCTGGGCTTTCTCTGATGACATGGGCTGCTTCAGGTTTTTGCTTGGAGGACCTGCAAACCGTTGCAAATTGGTTCATTCGCCCACACGAGCCGCATTTTCTTCCTCGTGCCGGGCAGTCCTGAGCACGATGTGGCGTGCCTCCGCAGTATCTACATTCTTTTCGACGGTCTTGCGGTCTTCTTCCTCCAGATTGGCGTTGTTTCGGTCGGACAACGTTGACCTGTTCGGCTGTGTTGACTTGCTCCGCTTTGACTGGTCTATGGAGTGCCGCTTCCATGTGTGACGCTCTTGCTTGTGATAGTTCTTTGGAGCGGCCTAGCTTCAAAATGTCCGCTAACGGCTTTCCGTCTTCTTGGAGGATCTTTACTCTCAGGTTGGAGGAGTAGTACCCCTGTATTATTTGGCCACGTATCTCCTCTTGCTCGTCGCGGAAACCGCATGTGCTGGCGAGTTCTTTAAGCCTACCATGGAATGTGTCCAGTGATTCTTCGGCTTCCTGTTGCGCCTGCCTGAAGATGAATCGCTCATAATATTTACTGGCGATGGGCTCGAAGTGTGCGTTGAGCGCGTTGAGGAGCGTGACATAGGTGTGTGGAGTGGCCTCTACCAGGGTCTTATAAATTCTCTGTATGTCCTTCCCTCCTAGATGAAGGAGAAGTGCCCTGCGCCGTTCTCTCGAAATTCCAGCACTCTGGAAATAGAACTGCAACCGTTCCGTCCAGTCCTTCCAGAGTGGCGCCAGGGACGCCGGTGCGCCGTCAACCACGAACGGCTCAATGGGGGGAATAGCCGCCATTTTGGCACGTGGGATTCTTCAGCACCTCGACGGAAATGTTGGAGCAGTGGCTGCCGGTGGTGGAGTCTCCCTGGCACACCTCTCCGATGGGCCGCTTGATTGCGCTGGGCAGGAGACAGTCGGGCGAAAACCAGGCCACGTGTGGAGGTGAGGCGCTCTCTGGGGCTTTCACTAGCCGGTTGCAGGCCGCGCTCTGCCCTTGCCCTGTGCTGCTGGTCGGGAGCACGGTCTCTGCCTACCCCGCCTTCGGGGGACTACACTTGCCGCCACTCTTCTCACCTGGGCACTGTTGCGGGGGCCACCGGCTGTGCGCGTCGTCATGCGCTGACGCTAGCGACTGGGACAGACAGTCTTGATCGGGCCCATCACATGTGGGGCTGCTGATGTTGGTCGTACCTCCGCGCACCGCCGTGGGGCAGACCGGATCGGACGGCGGGGCACAGCATGGGTCCGTTCAGACCCTCATCGCCATTGTCGGGCCTCGTGTTGTGGGTGCGCAGGGCCGTAGGCGTGGCGCAGAACAGAAGGACCCGGGACACTCATTTACTGATCTGCGTGGTCCGGACTAACCCCGGGGCCACGCCTCCTTTATTTATCAGGTACGCGGTGTGACGTGTCACGCCCGCGTATGCGCACGTCTACGTGCGCGAGCAACTAGACTGCTGACACGCAGTCTGTGGACATTACACTAGGCATCTGCAGCATCAATAAGGAGTCATCTGCGAAGAGTAAAAAGGGAATCTTGCGACCAGCCACTATGGGGGCGTTACTCACCGCATCCTCCAATTAGTAGACCACACCATTAAGATTTAAAGAAAATAGAGTTGGAGTGAGGGCACACCCCTGGCGGACACCTTTGTTGTGGCCTGTCTGTTCAGTCAGCTCACCTCTCGTGCCCCATCGAACTTGGGCAAATGTGTCCTGGTGCAGGCAATCCAGGATTACCAAGAGGTTGAGTGAAATCCCATTTTCCTTCAGGACCTCCCACAAATTGCCTCAGGGGGCTAAGTCGATAGCAGACTTTAGGTCCAGGAAGATCAGATCCATGTGAGTCTTTTGAAGGACTACTGTCAAGAACCTGAAGACCTGGTTGATCGTCCTTGTTCTTCTCTTAAATCCTGCTTGCAGGAATAAGAGGACATGGTGGGCCTCGATCCAAGACTCCAGTTTCCCTAAGATTGGCCTAGAGAAGACCATTTAGACTACATCAATGAGGCTTATTGGTCTGTAGTTTAAAGGTGAATCCTGCTGCCCTTTTCGTAAATACAGACAATTTCTGCTGCCTTCCAACTACAGGGAATGCTGCCCCCAACCAGAATATAATTTGAGAATTGTTTAAGTCATAAAACCCAGCCATCAATATCTGATAATAAAGATCACTGCGGCACCATCTCGTCTGGTAGCTTTACCAGCCTCTAAAGCTTTTATTGCGCACACAGTCTCACTCAGCTCGATCTGAAGGTGAGGGGATGACTATTGGATCACTAAGATTGTCTGGACCTCTACTTCAGATCCATGCCCCAATGAAGGTTCATAAAGGCCAGAGAAATGTGTGTGCCATACTTTAGGGGTGATGGAATCAGATAAAAGCTTGGGTGCTCGGTGTCAACCATTGACCAACAGCCTCCAGAACTAGTATCTTTAAGGGGGGCTGCCTCATATGTATTTCCCAGAATTGTGTATCCCATTCCTGGTATGCTTTATGTTGAACCAGTTTATACTCTTAATTTGCATAAGGCTGATATCACCACTTTCGAAGGGCTCGTCAGAGTTCATTCTTCCTATAGCTACAGTCATTGTTAAATCAAGTGTGGTCAGGTTTAACAGGTACACGTGTGGGCTCATGGCACTGAGTAAAACATTACCCTAACATTTTTTACATGTTCCCATTTATTCGAGCACTTGTGGAATTCCGAGCCTGATCCCCAGTTTGCATGAGGGTGAGTTTGTTTTACCCTTTTGTAGCATCAATGAGAGCCTGGCTCATTTTGCCCCTAATGATCAGGTTCACAGCAATGCTGCCCCACTTGACCCTACGCCTAGCATTCGAGGGTCGAAAATTGGTAGAAAGTGGTTCAGAGATGTTAACTAGATGGCAAAATGGTCCTTAAAGTGAGCAATAGAGAGCATTGTGGTCACTATCTATCCTTTTGAGTAAATTCATATCGACCAGACCACCCCAAAGAGAGAGGGGGATTAGAAGATAGTCAATTCTACTATTGTGGCCTGGTCGGCTATAGGTAGATGGGAGATTGCCTGATCCAGGCAGCAGGTCAAATAACGTATCTTCCATGTTCCTAAGAGGAGCTAACTAGCAGCGTTTTGCTCACCTGGCGATCTAGCATAACTCAACTAAGAGGAATACTTTTCATGGCCAATTATATCATAACTTATATCACCAGTCTCAAACTTATATCCATCATATTGCTCGGCAACATGTAGTGGGAGCTGGATCTTCACATACAATACTGCAAACATCTTCAGGATACCATTGCAAACCTAAACACAAAGATTTTGTTAGTCAAAAGGAATTGCAGTTAAAAAATCACACTGAACACAAGAAGAAGAAAAAGAATATGTTCTAGCTAAATTCTGTAAATAAAACAATATTTGCTCATTATTAAAAATAGATCAAACTGATAGCCAGACCATATTAGTATCCATACTTAGGACATAGCAATGGTTTTTACAGATTTTAAAGAAGATCATTTCAGAAGACCACTGTCTACTCCTTCTGGGGCCGCTGTCATGATTCCCAAGGCGAAAGCTGTACCATATGGCTCTAGGAAAAATTTACTTAGTGGTTTCAAACCCTGTGGGCACTCAAAATACCGTTGAGCATCAGTCCCCTGATTCTCAATTTTTTGATTGATGTCTCGCCACAATAATTGCTATTTAGCACCCGACGTTATTTACAGTTTCAATTGGATTAATTTTCATACATCTATTGTGTGTCAAATGTTCTGCCCCAAACTATTTCTTATCTTATGATGAACTCATATATATCACTCCCTAATGTTGGTTTTAATTGTCACTATCTAGTCATTTTTTGTCTGATGGGACCTTCATAGCAATCCTCATCAAGATATTTACGTTTTTAATTCTGCACACTGGAACACAAATAACTGTAATTAATAGCACATTTTGTCTTGACATTTTTCTATTTTTTGATTTCCCCTTATCATGGAGTAATCTCAAAATACACATTAATTATTCTACACTTCTGATGATGATCTATGAATTCCTCCACCAGGGTCGAAAGGTCAACTGTACACAGTGGCCAGACAAGAGTTTCAGGATCATTTTTCAGACCAGTTACATACCAAAACTACTTGTTATTTGAACTGTTGTCACCCAGAGCTTTCTCACCATTTGTTCTACATTTTGCAGGCAAAATACTTTTGTGTGCACACTTTCGCACTATGACATCCATATCACACTATTTCCACTGTATGTACTATCTCATTGATTCAATGCAACATCTTACCCCACAGTTAATTCTGTGACTCCAGTTTCACATTACTCAATTTTGTACTGGATGCATATGGTTTAACCAAATTATATGTATTATGGCATGTTGGTTTCTGAAATGTATTAGACACAATCACGAAGAAGAACCGTTGTTCCTTGTTACATAAGTGTGATGTGTTAATAGAAAAGTCTGCAAATAGAGCTTAGACATTCTCAATAAAACCCAGTGTTTTGTACTCCTACATATAAGTTGCATCTGTGAAAGGTTATATATAAATTGTATTCGTTGTACAATTCTTCAACGGCCAAATAGTAATATCTGTATGGACGTAAGCTACTTTTAATCCAAAGTGAATGCAATGCATTTAAAAATGGCCACCGCATTAACATATGGCACAGACAACCGTCCACAAGTTAATTTCAATGGTGGAGGTGCTCTTGTCTGTTTGGTTCTCTATCATCTGGGAGTGACCTGTGCAAGGGGTGGAGCAAGGGAGGACGTTGTCGAACGGGGAAGATTGAGGAGGTGGTGATGAGTATCTCAGTCTGACTATTCTTCATTGCACTTATGTGGCCTCTGCTCCGAGCAAGCCGTACCGAGTATGGACTATGCAGAGGCTGCCTGTGCAGTCAGTGTGAACAGTGAAACTGTCCTGCGGAGTGCACAGGGTCCCGTCTGAGGATTGGATGACACATTCCCTGCTTCTGGCGTGAAAAGACCGGTAAGTGTGTGGAGACACTGTAGAACGAGTGAGAGAATGAGCGAAAGGGATCTAGAGAGGGAAAGAGCAATAGAGGCAGAGAAGAGGGTGTGTGAATTTCATGAGACAGACATCATTTGAAAGAGAGTGAAAGAGAGTGTGGCAAGTTCTTCTGAGAGTATGCGATTTTGTATGTGTAGTCCGTACAAGAGATAAAATCTCGCACAGTGACATTTGGTGACTTCGCATTTTTCGTCTCCTGCACTGAGGCACAGATTCATTAGCTCCAGCCTCATAGGCACTGCTGCCGCTTCTTGCACACTGCCAGCAAATGAAAGAGTTTATTCTGCTGCTCAATTATGGAAGTCTACTATCACTCTCGCCTGATATGTGCACTGTCTGGGCAATACAGTGAAGGAACGTGCACACCTGTCAAAGATGTCTTCAGAGGTGATTGTGATGGAGTGAGGTGGTAAATGCAAAATTTTGTGTACCCCTCATGAAATTAATGTTCCATAACGTTAACATTTACTAATGGAGTGACATGTTTAAATAACCAACCTTAGAGTAATATGCATTCACAAACACATGGGAAATAATATTCTTGCTTGCATGGAGTGAAATAATTAATTAATACATGTTGTCATTGTGATGTGAATTAATGCGCAGCCCAATTAATAAACAAATGCAATTTAAATGTGCTTATTGTAAACGTTTTGTGCTAAAAAGTCGATGGATATGTAAGTATAAACTGCATTTATGTGGCTTATTTGCTAGGTAACAACTAATAGGGAAATATTAGAATGGTGGGAGGTAAACAGAAGGGTTTCATTACTATAATTAACATGAATTTGTGTTTGTTTCTATGATAGTTCCAAACTGTGGCCTGTGAGGCCTAGTCTGAAAATGGCCGCTCTGAGCCACTGCGAGCGAGTACTGGTCTACGCATGCGCTTCAAAGATTTCTGCCAGCGCGAGTGAGCTGACTGTGCTTGATGAGAAGTTCAAGGCCACCTTACCCCGGAACCTAGGATGGGTGCCAAGCATGGACGATGTAATGCCCAGAGCCTGGGAAAGCTGATGCATGTTTCAAGTGCAGGATGCGCCTAGGCCACGAACTGTCTTAAACAAAGAACTTTTATATTTCTGCTGAATCACCATGAAAAACATGCTGTAATGATGAGGAAGCGCTCATCTACCCCAAATTTGTCCAATCAGAACTCGAATTGGAGATGTTAGTTACTTTTTAGAGAGATTAAGTTAAGGATTTAGGGCCCGATGTAGGTCACCAAATACCGGTCGGTAACGGCCAAATTCGGCCGTTAACGACCAGTATTTGGTGATTGAGATGTAGGGGCCATTATTTTACAGAATCGGTAAATTTACCGAATCGGTAAATTTACCGATTCTGTAAAATACCGAATCAGTAATTTTACCGATTCGGTAAATCCCACACATCACAGTTTACAGTGTTACAGGCCTTCAGAATTCGGTATTTTATCACCCAATACAAATGGGTGGTAAAATACCGAATTCAGGTGTACATGCACATCTGTGCATGTACACCTGTGCCATGTGACACACAGACATGCCCTTAGGGCATGTATGTGTGCCACATGGCACACAAGCCTGGAATTGGGGTGCTACATGGTGTCAAAGTGACACCCCGTTCACCCTTGCAGGATTCGGTATTTACCGATTCGATAAATACCGAATAGGTATTTCCCATTGATTCCTATGGGCTTCAAGGCCCATAGGAATCAATAGGAAATACGATTCGGTATTTACCGAATCGGTAAATACCGAATCTTACAGATTCGGTAATTCTAAAATGAGAATTACCTACATCTGCCCCCTTCCTATTTACCTACTCTTAAATACCGAATCGGTATGATTCGGTATTTAAGAGTAGGTAAATAGGAATTACCTACATCGGGCCCTAAGTGTATAAAAACCCCTGATTTTGCTTAGAAGGGGTCGCTTTTTCGATTTCCTCTGGAGATGCTGCCGGACTGAAGATCGATTACTTGGAATGTAAGGACTCTAATTTCTGACTGATTATTTTTCTTGGCAGGTTTGTTAGGATAAGATGAGGGTGTTAGTTAGGGATGATAGGAGAGAATGAACTTGGAACTATCTGTTCTTTGCTAAACTTTACTGAACTCTAAAATAAATGTCTTTTTCTGAGCTTTTAAAATAAATGATCATTTTTGAAAATAAAGTTAAAGATTCTTATTGAATAAAGAAATAAATAAATGCCTAAATGTCGGACAAACTAAAAGTTTGCTTTGAATAAAATTAGACAAAATGGAAAGGTAAAAGCTGGTCTTTGGTGTTTCCTACACCTAATTTTTGTTCTAGCAGGTTCATTGCCATTTTGTTGGTGTGTCTGAATAAAATGGTGTTTAAATTGAAACCATGGTAAACTGTGTTACATTGCAGGTGTAAATAATATAGTTAAATAGGTTTAGACACTCCGTCAAATGTTATAGTGAGACTCCTGGGTTGATAGCCAAATCTCTGAGCTAAATTAAATGAACAGAGTAAGTATGCAGTGCAATGGGCCCCACTGTTGAATGTTATGCGTGTTTCTGAGGTTTTGGAGAAATGATCATGGTGATTTAGAATTTATTTCTGGAGTCCCGCTGTAGCAGTTATTACTTGGTAGCAGAGTAGTGGTTGCTAAGGAAATTAGCTAGGATTATGTATAAGGTACTATATAGAGTTTGATATACAGATTTATGAACTAACATCTGTTGAGTTTGTATTATGTTATATGTAGTTCAGAAAAGCTTCCAAGTGTTGCGTGAAGCTAGTGCCTCTGTCTGCAGGCAGACGAAGTGTGGCAAGTAAAGTCGCACAGTGCATTGGTCTGTTTCAAAAAAGTAGTATTTTCATATACTGCGGTGGTATCGTCGTATATCACTGTTTAGGGACATTAGGTGTAAAAGGATAAAAGTATAGTGAGGACAGTCTATGAAATCTTGGCTTTCAAGTATAGGGATCATTGCGTATCCTGACTAAAACTTATCGCTGAGGAAGGTAGTAGGACTCAACCTGAGCTTGATAGAAGGGTAAAGGAGTGGTGTCTACTTTACTAGCGATAGAGGAATTCTGTGGTGGGTTAGCTGGAAGCGCTGCCTACTGGTAATACAGAGTTCATGTATATTTGAGAAAGGGATTTCTGTATGGACGCGTGTAAATGGAATTGCAATATGCGTTCAAGTGAAACTCTGGGATTGTCTCTAAGGAGGTGAAAAAGATCTCTGTATGTGCTTTCCAAGAGAAACAAGTTTGCTATTGCCTGATAGAAGGGTAAAGCCAGTAGTGTTGCTTTATCAGCGAGTCTAAAAATTCTGAGGAGATAAGCGTCGTCTACTCTGGTTACAGAATACTTGTATGATTGAAAATTCTATCACTTTATTAGCGAAACAGGCAAATGGTACTGTTTTCTGTAAGTTACTAACTGGTTTTGTAAAATATCTTGTAAATACGGCTTTTTGAAAAAACCCGGTAAAGGAGGGGCAGTCGGCGCTGCAGAAGCCGGAGCGCTGGTGACGTCAAAAGAGCCGCGCTGGGATTAATTCATGTGACCAAGTTAGAGTAGGAGCTGATAGGTTCATCACGAAAAAGCAGCAAAACAATTGATTAAGCACTTAGAAAAACGTATTGTGTTCTAATTGGTGCGTTAGTGTGAACTGCGCTGCTATAGGTTGGTGTACGGAACAGCAAACATGGAAGTGCAAAATCTTTTGTAAGACAGAGAATTATCAGAGAGATGTCTTATTATTACGAAGAAGAGAAGAAGAAACCTTCATGGTTTAAGAAATTAAAGAATGCCCTTTCAAAAGACAAAGAAATTGTGACTAGAGAGGGAAAATTACTTCCTTCACCGAAAACGCCAGCTTCTTACATGTTATCAAAATACGGTTACCATACATGTGTTTTGTTAGAGAACTGGGCAAGGTTTCCTCAGGATGATGGTGTGTTAGCTTTTCCTGAAGAAGGATCGCTTGATGTGGCAGTTTCGTGAAATTTGAGAGACAAAATGATGAAGCTTGAGCCGAGACCTAGACCGACACAATTTGAGGCTTTAGTTGAATGGGAAGATGAGCTGCATGAGCAAGAGAGTGAAAGGCTATGCAGACATATCAGACCGAGAGGTTGAGGTCGGAATTTATGGGGTGAAACTCATGAAAGCAGGATGCGTAGATGGAGAGACAGTAATATGTTTGATGGTATGTATCCAGTTAGATTGGTAGATGAATATGAGGGTCGGAAGTGTACAGAAAAGAAAAAGAATATAGAGGCAGTGAATCACAATGACGGTGACAGTGAATCAGAAGATGTTGTATTAGAAGAAATATTAAATAGGAGACTGCCCCCATATCAGCCAAGTTCTTTATGGACTACTCCGAATGCTCCAGCAATAGATGAAAGAAATGATGAAACCCCAAGACCATATTTGAGTCTAAAAGATGTGCTAGACAGAGTAGAGGTTAGATATGTTCCAAATACACTTGTTGTGGAAGCTAGAATTACAGGTAGTCCTGTATCAAGGAATGATTCACACAGAATTGTACAAAGTAGTGAAAATGGAAATGATGTGCAACCAACTATTTCCGATTATGAACGTTCTACACATGAATTAATTCAGAATCTTACTAAAAACATGGAAGCAGTAACTGTCCATGTAACGATAGGACCGGTAATACCAGTATTTGAAAATCAGAAAATAAAAGAACCAAGCTTGACAATTCCGTTACAGCAAAGTTTGCAAAAAGCTGAAGAGAAATCTGAAAACTCTGAAGGCAGGAACGGAAATCCTGAAACTGGAGAAGAGGAAGTGACTTACGAAAAGAATGAGATTCCAAGTACCAATTCTGAAGGTGTTCCTAACAGAGTAACAGAAAAGAAAGCTGAATCTGATGAAGATAAAGACATTGTAAAAATCATAATCAATGATACAGTTGAAGATACTGAAAGTGAAACTGATGACAGTTCAGATGAAATTGTGTTGAGAAAAAGTCCAAGGAAAAGAGCTTGGAGAGTGGAACATAACACAATAGAGCCAAAGACCAGAGAATCCGTAAGGGAGATAATTGGCCTAAAGAAACTGGTGGACTGAGATTTAAGCTTGTAAACAAAGCAAAAGAGACAGAAGAGCAGGTGAATGAGATCAACAGCCAGAGAGAGACATTGGGAAAGAAAATAGAAATTGTTCAAAGGCCAAAAAGAGTAAGACAACCAAATCAGAAGTACAAATCGCCTGAGTGGACTTATATAGTCCTACCACCCATTGCTGAAGTTAATAGTAGTCAGGAAAACTTGTACTGCCCAAAAGCAATTGGGAAAAGTGAGTTAAAGAAGTCAGCTTAAGAGAAAATTGATTGCTATTCAAAGTATATGATATTAAGTAAAAGTCTGTAGTCCTGTGAGACAGATATTGTTATATAGAAGAGGTCGGAGTTGACATAAGGTCGAAGAAAACTTGTTAGACAAATAATTTATAATATAGGTTAGAATAGAATTGACACAAGGTCGAAGAAGCACTGTTAGTAAACTAATATGGTGGAAACTGTAGGTGACATAAGGTCGAAGAAAACTGTGTTAGGGAAGATGCCTGTTAACAATCATAAAACAAAGTGTTCTATTCTTAGAAAATGGTGCAGATGTTGTTCCATTTGTATTGGATTATTGATAATATTATGGATAATTTTAGCTATTGTTATTCCTTTCCAGGATAATTTAACAAAATTAAAGTCAAATGTGAGTTTGAATAAGCCAAGTGAGAAAGTGGAAGTTCATGAGACTCATGTGTATAAGCCAGAGTTGCATCAGGATAGGTCCATCAGCGATTTTTCACAGAACACATTTTCAAGCCTATTGCTTGAATATACCAAAACCATGAATGTTGGTGATTGCTATGTTTGTGTAAAATTACCTGCATCTGTGTCAGAAGGTGTGACATATCATCACCTTCCTCTTACATATGGAGTAACCTGTAGTGTGATTGCAAGTTTGTTTTATCAGGTTAACAAATTGGAATAGCATTATTCCAATGTAGATGAGATTTTTGCTAAATTAAGAATTGATAATTCATTGAACAAAAAGAGATCTGGAAAAGTTATGGGAGAATATTTCTTAGAAATGGAAGAATTAACCCACGAGTACCCTTTTGAACATATTTTGACATGTAAATTGAGAACTGAAGAAAATACTTTTCTAGATATGGTTGAAGAGAGAAGAATGGCTTATAAAAGAAGTGAGAAAGTAAAATATTGGACATTTAATGATGAAAATCTGGATGATAAGAATGTGAATGTAGCTATAAATATAGATGCACCAATGTCAGGAAAATTTTGTATAAGAAGAGATAATACTGTGTATAACAATTATTTTGTGGGTGCAAGTCAATGTGAAGACACGTATAGAATTATAGGGGGTTGGGGATTTAAGGGAGGAAAAGATCCTGTTTTCCCGGGTGTGTATTTTATTTGTGGGAATAGAGCTTATTATAGGTTACCTGATCATTGGTATGGAACTTGTTATGTGGGTTTGGTCTTTCCAAAAATCTTTCATGTAAATAGAGGTACTAATGGTAAACATGAGATAGGCAAGGTTCTTAGTAGAAATAAAAGAGTGACTGTATTAGAAATAATAGGTGATGTTTTAGGAGCACTGATACCAGCAGTGGGAATTTCATTCAATGCAAACATAATCCAAAAATTGTCTACAATAGTTGTTCGATTGTCAACAGATACTGCAGGAGGTTTCCTGATGTTTGATACTGTAATGGTTGCCATGAGAGCAATGGTAATGCTAAATCGACTTGCCCATGATATACTCTTAGCAAAAGAGGGAGGAGTCTGTGGGATATTGAAAGTGCAACATTGTTGTACTTATATTCCAGATAAAAGTCAACATTTAGAAAGGTATTTTACAAATATTACAAATTTACATAAAGAGATTAAACCACTGGAGGTTGAAGGTGATCTTGAAAAATTAGGTAGAAGTCTTACAGCAATTAAGCATTGGTTTCAAGAAATCGGTAGTTCTATAGTAGGTAAATACTAATACCGATAACAATATTAGTAATAGTGATTTTCCTGATAAGATTATGTTGTATATGCAAGAGTAGAAGAGATTTTAGAAAGTCAATAAAGAAGACAATTCAAGAAAGGAAAGCAAGAGAAAGAGAAAAGAATGAAATCGAGATGGAAGAAGTCAGAGAGAAAATTTTCAAAGAAATAAAGGAGAAGGATACCAGAGTATAGATTATACTAATATGAAGAACTTGAAACATGTTCTACTAAATTTTCCAAAATTTTGAAAGAATATTTGGTGATAAGGTCACCAGATGAGGGAATTGATGGAGCGAGGTGGTAAATGCAAAATTTTGTGTACCCCTCGTGAAATTAATGTTCCATAAAGTTAACATTTACTAATGGTGTGACATGTTTAAATAACCAACCTTAGAGTAATATGCATTCACAAACACATGGGAAGTAATAATCTTGCTTGCATGGAGTGAAACAATTAATTAATTCATGTTGTCATTGCGATGTGAATTAATGCGCAGCTTAATTATAAACAAATGCAATTTAAATGTGCTTATTGTAAAAGTTTTGTGCTAAAAAGTCGATGGATATGTAAGTATAAACCGCATTTATGTGGCTTATTTGCTAGGTAACAACTAATAGGGAAATATTAGAATGGTGGGAGGTAAACAGAAGGGTTTCATTACTATAATTAACATGAATTTGTGTTTCTTTCTATGATAGTTCCAAACTGTGGCCTGTGAGGCCTAGTCTGAAAATGGCCGCTCTGAGCCACTGCGAGCGAGTACTGGTCTACGCATGCGCTTTAATGATTTCTGCCAGCGCGAGTGAGCTGACTGTGCTTGATGAGAAGTTCAAGGCCACCTTACCCCGGAACCTAGGATGGGTGCCAAGCATGGACGATGTAATGCCCAAAGCCTGGGAAAGCTGATGCATGTTTCAAGTGTAGGAAGCGCCTTGGCCACAAACTGTCTTAAACAAAGAACTTTTATATTTCTGCTGAATCATCATGAAAAACATGCTGTAATGATGAGGAAGCGCTCATCTACCCTAAATTTGAACTCGAATCGGTGATGTTAGTTACTTTTTAGAGAGATTAAGTTAAGGATTTAGTGTATAAAAACCCCTGATTTTGCTTAGAAGGGGTCGCTTTTTCGATTTCCTCTGGAGATGCTGCCGGACTGAAGATCGATTACTTGGAATGTAAGGACTCTAATTTCTGACTGATTATTTTTCTTTGCAGGTTTGTTAGGATAAGATGAGGATGTTAGTTAGGGATGATAGGAGAGAATGAACTTAGAACTATCTGTTCTTTGCTAAACTTTACTGAACTCTAAAATAAATGTCTTTTTCGGAGCTTTTAAAATAAATTATCATTTTTGAAAATAAAGTTAAAGATTCTTATTGAATAAAGAAATACATAAATGCCTAAATGTCGGACATACTAAAAGTTTGCTTTGAATAAAATTAGATAAAATGGAAAGGTAAAAGCTGGTCTTTGGTTTTTCCTACGCCTAATTTTCGTTCTAGCAGATCCATTGCCATTAAGGTGGTGTGTCTGAATAAAATGGTGTTTAAATTGAAACCATGGTAAACTGTGTATATTGCAGGTGTAAATAAAATAGTTAAATAGGTTTAGACACTCCGGCAAATGTTATAGTGAGACTCCTGGGTTGATGGCCAAATCTCTGAGCTAAATTAAATGAACAGAGTAAGTATGCAGTGCAATGGGCCCCACTGTTGAATGGTAATGTTTCTGAGGTTTTGGAAAAATGGCCATGGTGATTTAGAATTTATTTCTGGAGCCTCGCTGTAGCAATTGCTGTAAAAGAGGCTTTTGACGTGATGTTTAGGATTGTTCCATGGTTCAAAGGCCTGCCAGAGATAGCTCGCCGAGCACTTGAACTTGAGGAGGTACACTATCCAGTACCATAACCTCCTTCATGAGGACAAACGCACTGCTTGTTTGAGTTCCAGCAGGCAGACACAGCACACCTGCCCCACTTGGGATCAGGTTACTGTGGCGACGTAATTAAACACAGCTGCGCTTTTGTTTCCCATTCCCCCCTTCACTCTCTCTCTCTCTTTTGCTTGCGCTCTCTTTCGCTTTCTCTCTCTCTCTCTTTCGCTCGCACACTCTCTCTCGCTCTCTTTCTCTCTTTCACACACACACTCTCTCTCTCTCTCTTTTGCTCGCATTTTCTCTTTGCTGCACGAATGCCCTACTGAAGCTAGTTGCTGCATCTTGCATGCACAAGAGTCTCCAGGTGCAAGGTTGCAATGAAGGAATACGGTCTCTCCGGCAGTCTCATACTTTATGTTGCTACCATGGGTTTTCCTCTGTCAACATGCACTGTGAGCTGTGGTATCTATTATCAGCATCACTGATGAAGGGGGCATTTAAGCGCAATAAACTAATACAAATGCCAACCCCTTCTTACCCAGAGAACCTGCAGCTCCTGTTGTGTTCCCATCAATCAGGCTGTGCTTGTTGGACACCGGACTGCTGTATTCCACCAATAACATTGGAATCTCAGTTCGAACAGTAATTCCAGTTACTTGTGATCAGCCCTTTGGCATCATGCAGGGGTGCGCATACCTCGGGATAGAGACCAGGGCCGAAAGATTGAGCTACGGGCAAATATACCAGCTAGGGTAATCATTTGAAGATTATTGTGTGCCACTGTTGTATCTGCTTTGTTCCACAAAATACGTTCCCTTTCAGGAAGTTTACCACAAATTGGGCACTTACTGTTAGAGATCTATTCAAACTGGTAATTGAGAATTGAATTCATTACTTACCTGTAACAACAGTAGTGCAGTTTAAGGCAAGTCTATATGTATATATTGTGCATTGATCAGGAAAACAGTATTCTGTAAAAATGTTTATTTTGGGCGCCAACTATTGATGCTGTTGGCGCACAAGCTCTCAATGTTTCAGCATGTGACCTCAATTTTCAGACTTTTTTATGTGGTGCCCTACTTATTTTATAGTTACAACAAGGGGTGGTGAGGGACAGAGTCTCTGAATTAAGCAGAAAGCTCTCACCCAGTCAAGAGATCAGGGCTAGATCCAACACCGTTTTTTAGCTCACTGCACCATCCCAGTTTCAGAACCTGGCTGTATGCAAATTAGTCTGTTCCTGTCCCAGTGCATGATGGGAACAGGGCAAACCAAACTACAAAAGCCAATTCTTACACTGGGAAGGAAACAAGCTCCCGGGGACCGGTTTCTGGCATTACAGCCGTCTTCGGCCCGGTTTGCTTGAATCCTGATGGTGCAATGAGCAAGGGTCTCACATCTGAGAATACCCTTCCACGCTTAGGGTGGACAAAAATAGTTACAACAAGGGGTGGTGAGGGACAGAGTCTCTGAATTAAGCAGAAAGCTCTCACCCAGTCAAGAGATCAGGGCTAGATCCAACACCGTTTTTTAGCTCACTGCACCATCCCAGTTTCAGAACCTGGCTGTATGCAAATTAGTCTGTTCCTGTCCCAGTGCATGATGGGAACAGGGCAAACCAAACTACAAAAGCCAATTCTTACACTGGGAAGGAAACAAGCTCCCGGGGACCGGTTTCTGGCATTACAGCCGTCTTCGGCCCGGTTTGCTTGAATCCTGATGGTGCAATGAGCAAGGGTCTCACATCTGAGAATACCCTTCCACGCTTAGGGTGGACAAAAATAGTTACAACAAGGGGTGGTGAGGGACAGAGTCTCTGAATTAAGCAGAAAGCTCTCACCCAGTCAAGAGATCAGGGCTAGATCCAACACCGTTTTTTAGCTCACTGCACCATCCCAGTTTCAGAACCTGGCTGTATGCAAATTAGTCTGTTCCTGTCCCAGTGCATGATGGGAACAGGGCAAACCAAACTACAAAAGCCAATTCTTACACTGGGAAGGAAACAAGCTCCCGGGGAACCGGTTTCTGGCATTACAGCCGTCTTCGACCCGGTTTGCTTGAATCCTGATGGTGCAATGAGCAAGGGTCTCACATCTGAGAATACCCTTCCACGCTTAGGGTGGACAAAAATAGTTACAACAAGGGGTGGTGAGGGACAGAGTCTCTGAATTAAGCAGAAAGCTCTCACCCAGTCAAGAGATCAGGGCTAGATCCAACACCGTTTTTTAGCTCACTGCACCATCCCAGTTTCAGAACCTGGCTGTATGCAAATTAGTCTGTTCCTGTCCCAGTGCATGATGGGAACAGGGCAAACCAAACTACAAAAGCCAATTCTTACACTGGGAAGGAAACAAGCTCCCGGGGACCGGTTTCTGGCATTACAGCCGTCTTCGGCCCGGTTTGCTTGAATCCTGATGGTGCAATGAGCAAGGGTCTCACATCTGAGAATACCCTTCCACGCTTAGGGTGGACAAAAATAGTTACAACAAGGGGTGGTGAGGGACAGAGTCTCTGAATTAAGCAGAAAGCTCTCACCCAGTCAAGAGATCAGGGCTAGATCCAACACCGTTTTTTAGCTCACTGCACCATCCCAGTTTCAGAACCTGGCTGTATGCAAATTAGTCTGTTCCTGTCCCAGTGCATGATGGGAACAGGGCAAACCAAACTACAAAAGCCAATTCTTACACTGGGAAGGAAACAAGCTCCCGGGGAACCGGTTTCTGGCATTACAGCCGTCTTCGACCCGGTTTGCTTGAATCCTGATGGTGCAATGAGCAAGGGTCTCACATCTGAGAATACCCTTCCACGCTTAGGGTGGACAAAAATAGTTACAACAAGGGGTGGTGAGGGACAGAGTCTCTGAATTAAGCAGAAAGCTCTCACCCAGTCAAGAGATCAGGGCTAGATCCAACACCGTTTTTTAGCTCACTGCACCATCCCAGTTTCAGAACCTGGCTGTATGCAAATTAGTCTGTTCCTGTCCCAGTGCATGATGGGAACAGGGCAAACCAAACTACAAAAGCCAATTCTTACACTGGGAAGGAAACAAGCTCCCGGGGCTTGGTAGTTTAGTCTGCCCTGTTCCCATGATGCACTGGGCCAGGGACAGACTGATTTGCATATAGCCAGGTTCTGAGCTGGGATGGGGCAGTGAGATAAATAACGGTGATGGATCAAGCCCTGATCTTTGGACTGGGTAAGAGTGGTCTGCTCAATTCAGACACTCTGTTCATCACCACCCCCTTTTGTAAATCGATTTTGGCCACTATAGGTGTGGCAGGGTATACTCAGACATGAGTCCCTTTCTCACTGCTCCATCAGGATTCAAGCAAGCCGGGCCGAAGAGGCTGAAATGCCAGAAACCGGTCCCCGGTAGCTTGTCTCCTTTCTGGTAAAGAATTGGCTTGGTAGTTTAGTCTGCCCTGTTCCCATGATGCACTGGGCCAGGGACAGACTGATTTGCATATAGCCAGGTTCTGAGCTGGGATGGGGCAGTGAGATAAATAACGGTGATGGATCAAGCCCTGATCTTTGGACTGGGTAAGAGTGGTCTGCTCAATTCAGACACTCTGTTCATCACCACCCCCTTTTGTAAATCGATTTTGGCCACTATAGGTGTGGCAGGGTATACTCAGACATGAGTCCCTTTCTCACTGCTCCATCAGGATTCAAGCAAGCCGGGCCGAAGAGGCTGAAATGCCAGAAACCGGTCCCCGGTAGCTTGTCTCCTTTCTGGTAAAGAATTGGCTTGGTAGTTTAGTCTGCCCTGTTCCCATGATGCACTGGGCCAGGGACAGACTGATTTGCATATAGCCAGGTTCTGAGCTGGGATGGGGCAGTGAGATAAATAACGGTGATGGATCAAGCCCTGATCTTTGGACTGGGTAAGAGTGGTCTGCTCAATTCAGACACTCTGTTCATCACCACCCCCTTTTGTAAATCGATTTTGGCCACTATAGGTGTGGCAGGGTATACTCAGACATGAGTCCCTTTCTCACTGCTCCATCAGGATTCAAGCAAGCCGGGCCGAAGAGGCTGAAATGCCAGAAACCGGTCCCCGGTAGCTTGTCTCCTTTCTGGTAAAGAATTGGCTTGGTAGTTTAGTCTGCCCTGTTCCCATGATGCACTGGGCCAGGGACAGACTGATTTGCATATAGCCAGGTTCTGAGCTGGGATGGGGCAGTGAGATAAATAACGGTGATGGATCAAGCCCTGATCTTTGGACTGGGTAAGAGTGGTCTGCTCAATTCAGACACTCTGTTCATCACCACCCCCTTTTGTAAATCGATTTTGGCCACTATAGGTGTGGCAGGGTATACTCAGACATGAGTCCCTTTCTCACTGCTCCATCAGGATTCAAGCAAGCCGGGCCGAAGAGGCTGAAATGCCAGAAACCGGTCCCCGGTAGCTTGTCTCCTTTCTGGTAAAGAATTGGCTTGGTAGTTTAGTCTGCCCTGTTCCCATGATACACTGGGCCAGGGACAGACTGATTTGCATATAGCCAGGTTCTGAGCTGGGAT
Source organism: Lissotriton vulgaris (assembly GCF_964263255.1). Taxonomy (NCBI): domain Eukaryota; kingdom Metazoa; phylum Chordata; class Amphibia; order Caudata; family Salamandridae; genus Lissotriton; species Lissotriton vulgaris. The sequence goes on along the minus strand of NW_028255596.1, from coordinate 32,509 downwards.
GGGGCAGTGAGATAAATAACGGTGATGGATCAAGCCCTGATCTTTGGACTGGGTAAGAGTGGTCTGCTCAATTCAGACACTCTGTTCATCACCACCCCCTTTTGTAAATCGATTTTGGCCACTATAGGTGTGGCAGGGTATACTCAGACATGAGTCCCTTTCTCACTGCTCCATCAGGATTCAAGCAAGCCGGGCCGAAGAGGCTGAAATGCCAGAAACCGGTCCCCGGTAGCTTGTCTCCTTTCTGGTAAAGAATTGGCTTGGTAGTTTAGTCTGCCCTGTTCCCATGATGCACTGGGCCAGGGACAGACTGATTTGCATATAGCCAGGTTCTGAGCTGGGATGGGGCAGTGAGATAAATAACGGTGATGGATCAAGCCCTGATCTTTGGACTGGGTAAGAGTGGTCTGCTCAATTCAGACACTCTGTTCATCACCACCCCCTTTTGTAAATCGATTTTGGCCACTATAGGTGTGGCAGGGTATACTCAGACATGAGTCCCTTTCTCACTGCTCCATCAGGATTCAAGCAAGCCGGGCCGAAGAGGCTGAAATGCCAGAAACCGGTCCCCGGTAGCTTGTCTCCTTTCTGGTAAAGAATTGGCTTGGTAGTTTAGTCTGCCCTGTTCCCATGATGCACTGGGCCAGGGACAGACTGATTTGCATATAGCCAGGTTCTGAGCTGGGATGGGGCAGTGAGATAAATAACGGTGATGGATCAAGCCCTGATCTTTGGACTGGGTAAGAGTGGTCTGCTCAATTCAGACACTCTGTTCATCACCACCCCCTTTTGTAAATCGATTTTGGCCACTATAGGTGTGGCAGGGTATACTCAGACATGAGTCCCTTTCTCACTGCTCCATCAGGATTCAAGCAAGCCGGGCCGAAGAGGCTGAAATGCCAGAAACCGGTCCCCGGTAGCTTGTCTCCTTTCTGGTAAAGAATTGGCTTGGTAGTTTAGTCTGCCCTGTTCCCATGATGCACTGGGCCAGGGACAGACTGATTTGCATATAGCCAGGTTCTGAGCTGGGATGGGGCAGTGAGATAAATAACGGTGATGGATCAAGCCCTGATCTTTGGACTGGGTAAGAGTGGTCTGCTCAATTCAGACACTCTGTTCATCACCACCCCCTTTTGTAAATCGATTTTGGCCACTATAGGTGTGGCAGGGTATACTCAGACATGAGTCCCTTTCTCACTGCTCCATCAGGATTCAAGCAAGCCGGGCCGAAGAGGCTGAAATGCCAGAAACCGGTCCCCGGTAGCTTGTCTCCTTTCTGGTAAAGAATTGGCTTGGTAGTTTAGTCTGCCCTGTTCCCATGATGCACTGGGCCAGGGACAGACTGATTTGCATATAGCCAGGTTCTGAGCTGGGATGGGGCAGTGAGATAAATAACGGTGATGGATCAAGCCCTGATCTTTGGACTGGGTAAGAGTGGTCTGCTCAATTCAGACACTCTGTTCATCACCACCCCCTTTTGTAAATCGATTTTGGCCACTATAGGTGTGGCAGGGTATACTCAGACATGAGTCCCTTTCTCACTGCTCCATCAGGATTCAAGCAAGCCGGGCCGAAGAGGCTGAAATGCCAGAAACCGGTCCCCGGTAGCTTGTCTCCTTTCTGGTAAAGAATTGGCTTGGTAGTTTAGTCTGCCCTGTTCCCATGATGCACTGGGCCAGGGACAGACTGATTTGCATATAGCCAGGTTCTGAGCTGGGATGGGGCAGTGAGATAAATAACGGTGATGGATCAAGCCCTGATCTTTGGACTGGGTAAGAGTGGTCTGCTCAATTCAGACACTCTGTTCATCACCACCCCCTTTTGTAAATCGATTTTGGCCACTATAGGTGTGGCAGGGTATACTCAGACATGAGTCCCTTTCTCACTGCTCCATCAGGATTCAAGCAAGCCGGGCCGAAGAGGCTGAAATGCCAGAAACCGGTCCCCGGTAGCTTGTCTCCTTTCTGGTAAAGAATTGGCTTGGTAGTTTAGTCTGCCCTGTTCCCATGATGCACTGGGCCAGGGACAGACTGATTTGCATATAGCCAGGTTCTGAGCTGGGATGGGGCAGTGAGATAAATAACGGTGATGGATCAAGCCCTGATCTTTGGACTGGGTAAGAGTGGTCTGCTCAATTCAGACACTCTGTTCATCACCACCCCCTTTTGTAAATCGATTTTGGCCACTATAGGTGTGGCAGGGTATACTCAGACATGAGTCCCTTTCTCACTGCTCCATCAGGATTCAAGCAAGCCGGGCCGAAGAGGCTGAAATGCCAGAAACCGGTCCCCGGTAGCTTGTCTCCTTTCTGGTAAAGAATTGGCTTGGTAGTTTAGTCTGCCCTGTTCCCATGATGCACTGGGCCAGGGACAGACTGATTTGCATATAGCCAGGTTCTGAGCTGGGATGGGGCAGTGAGATAAATAACGGTGATGGATCAAGCCCTGATCTTTGGACTGGGTAAGAGTGGTCTGCTCAATTCAGACACTCTGTTCATCACCACCCCCTTTTGTAAATCGATTTTGGCCACTATAGGTGTGGCAGGGTATACTCAGACATGAGTCCCTTTCTCACTGCTCCATCAGGATTCAAGCAAGCCGGGCCGAAGAGGCTGAAATGCCAGAAACCGGTCCCCGGTAGCTTGTCTCCTTTCTGGTAAAGAATTGGCTTGGTAGTTTAGTCTGCCCTGTTCCCATGATGCACTGGGCCAGGGACAGACTGATTTGCATATAGCCAGGTTCTGAGCTGGGATGGGGCAGTGAGATAAATAACGGTGATGGATCAAGCCCTGATCTTTGGACTGGGTAAGAGTGGTCTGCTCAATTCAGACACTCTGTTCATCACCACCCCCTTTTGTAAATCGATTTTGGCCACTATAGGTGTGGCAGGGTATACTCAGACATGAGTCCCTTTCTCACTGCTCCATCAGGATTCAAGCAAGCCGGGCCGAAGAGGCTGAAATGCCAGAAACCGGTCCCCGGTAGCTTGTCTCCTTTCTGGTAAAGAATTGGCTTGGTAGTTTAGTCTGCCCTGTTCCCATGATGCACTGGGCCAGGGACAGACTGATTTGCATATAGCCAGGTTCTGAGCTGGGATGGGGCAGTGAGATAAATAACGGTGATGGATCAAGCCCTGATCTTTGGACTGGGTAAGAGTGGTCTGCTCAATTCAGACACTCTGTTCATCACCACCCCCTTTTGTAAATCGATTTTGGCCACTATAGGTGTGGCAGGGTATACTCAGACATGAGTCCCTTTCTCACTGCTCCATCAGGATTCAAGCAAGCCGGGCCGAAGAGGCTGAAATGCCAGAAACCGGTCCCCGGTAGCTTGTCTCCTTTCTGGTAAAGAATTGGCTTGGTAGTTTAGTCTGCCCTGTTCCCATGATGCACTGGGCCAGGGACAGACTGATTTGCATATAGCCAGGTTCTGAGCTGGGATGGGGCAGTGAGATAAATAACGGTGATGGATCAAGCCCTGATCTTTGGACTGGGCAAGAGTGGTCTGCTCAATTCAGACACTCTGTTCATCACCACCCCCTTTTGTAAATCGATTTTGGCCACTATAGGTGTGGCAGGGTATACTCAGACATGAGTCCCTTTCTCACTGCTCCATCAGGATTCAAGCAAGCCGGGCCGAAGAGGCTGAAATGCCAGAAACCGGTCCCCGGTAGCTTGTCTCCTTTCTGGTAAAGAATTGGCTTGGTAGTTTAGTCTGCCCTGTTCCCATGATGCACTGGGCCAGGGACAGACTGATTTGCATATAGCCAGGTTCTGAGCTGGGATGGGGCAGTGAGATAAATAACGGTGATGGATCAAGCCCTGATCTTTGGACTGGGTAAGAGTGGTCTGCTCAATTCAGACACTCTGTTCATCACCACCCCCTTTTGTAAATCGATTTTGGCCACTATAGGTGTGGCAGGGTATACTCAGACATGAGTCCCTTTCTCACTGCTCCATCAGGATTCAAGCAAGCCGGGCCGAAGAGGCTGAAATGCCAGAAACCGGTCCCCGGTAGCTTGTCTCCTTTCTGGTAAAGAATTGGCTTGGTAGTTTAGTCTGCCCTGTTCCCATGATGCACTGGGCCAGGGACAGACTGATTTGCATATAGCCAGGTTCTGAGCTGGGATGGGGCAGTGAGATAAATAACGGTGATGGATCAAGCCCTGATCTTTGGACTGGGTAAGAGTGGTCTGCTCAATTCAGACACTCTGTTCATCACCACCCCCTTTTGTAAATCGATTTTGGCCACTATAGGTGTGGCAGGGTATACTCAGACATGAGTCCCTTTCTCACTGCTCCATCAGGATTCAAGCAAGCCGGGCCGAAGAGGCTGAAATGCCAGAAACCGGTCCCCGGTAGCTTGTCTCCTTTCTGGTAAAGAATTGGCTTGGTAGTTTAGTCTGCCCTGTTCCCATGATGCACTGGGCCAGGGACAGACTGATTTGCATATAGCCAGGTTCTGAGCTGGGATGGGGCAGTGAGATAAATAACGGTGATGGATCAAGCCCTGATCTTTGGACTGGGTAAGAGTGGTCTGCTCAATTCAGACACTCTGTTCATCACCACCCCCTTTTGTAAATCGATTTTGGCCACTATAGGTGTGGCAGGGTATACTCAGACATGAGTCCCTTTCTCACTGCTCCATCAGGATTCAAGCAAGCCGGGCCGAAGAGGCTGAAATGCCAGAAACCGGTCCCCGGTAGCTTGTCTCCTTTCTGGTAAAGAATTGGCTTGGTAGTTTAGTCTGCCCTGTTCCCATGATGCACTGGGCCAGGGACAGACTGATTTGCATATAGCCAGGTTCTGAGCTGGGATGGGGCAGTGAGATAAATAACGGTGATGGATCAAGCCCTGATCTTTGGACTGGGTAAGAGTGGTCTGCTCAATTCAGACACTCTGTTCATCACCACCCCCTTTTGTAAATCGATTTTGGCCACTATAGGTGTGGCAGGGTATACTCAGACATGAGTCCCTTTCTCACTGCTCCATCAGGATTCAAGCAAGCCGGGCCGAAGAGGCTGAAATGCCAGAAACCGGTCCCCGGTAGCTTGTCTCCTTTCTGGTAAAGAATTGGCTTGGTAGTTTAGTCTGCCCTGTTCCCATGATGCACTGGGCCAGGGACAGACTGATTTGCATATAGCCAGGTTCTGAGCTGGGATGGGGCAGTGAGATAAATAACGGTGATGGATCAAGCCCTGATCTTTGGACTGGGTAAGAGTGGTCTGCTCAATTCAGACACTCTGTTCATCACCACCCCCTTTTGTAAATCTACTTATTTTATAGTCACTGAACAACTAACAACTAAACAACTATAACTAAACACTTATAAGGTCCCAAAGGCGAGACCTATTGGCTATGCCAATGCTTGTTTCAGGCAGCTCCAACCAACTTTTTTTCAGAATGTGCTTGATTGGTGTTTTACAATGCCCCTGAAGAGGATCTATTTCCCTTTCTATAGGTATACCTTATAATCTGAGTGATTGTCAGAATGGCACTCTATGATCCCTTAGAGGTGGATATGGAGGACCCTGAGGGCTCCTTAGAACAGGACTTTGTTGAGGCTTTGGATTCCAGTGTCCAGCAATCTGTGAATAAAGCCCTGTCCATTGCTTTGGGCCCCATTACTTGACACCTGAGAGACTAAGCCTGACCAGCATGGATGGATCCTAAATCCTCGTCTTACAGAGGGAACATTTTGCCTACTCCTAAACAAGGCAAAGCCAAATCCAAATCCAAATCTGTGAGGGGTCTTTATACAGCAGCCTTTGAGAAGCTGTCTGACACCCTTTCTGGGGATCAGGGCTATGGTGACCCTTTGTTGGACGTTTCCCCATCCTCTGGATTCCTCTCCAAGATGGAGTCATTTGGGGACTTCGATACTTCGAATTCCACTGATATTGATCAGCAGGATGAGCCAGGTCCCAGTAAGAAGAAATGCTCGGAACACATCATTGACTCTTGTTTCTCCCACAAAGCTTTGAAAGTGCTGGACTTCAACCCCAATGACATCATCTATTTCTGATCAAGTAACTGGGCTCCCCCCAAAGAGTTGGCAGGCAATATACAAGCCCACATCAGACTGGGCTTTGAGAAGGAGGTATGAGCCTAGTTATGTTCTGAATTTCCCAGGCCAGACCTTTCAGGCACAGTGACTACAACCCTGGAAATAGACCCCATTATGGTCACGTTTAAAAAAAAATATTCTAAGGACCCCAAGAAGGGACTAAATAGAGCATGTGGCAACTGCCAAGACAAGCTACTAGATGTCACCAGCCTTCTTATCAAAATTCTGGAGCTGGCCTTTCAAGCCAAAGAATCATCGACCATGATTGATTCAGATGTGCTGGTAGGTTGGGCCCAGCAAGCCGTGTGTTAGGTGGGAAATGCAAATTGTTCAATTTCAACATAGTGCAGATGCTCTATCTTAATAAATATTGCCCTAAGCTAAAACAATTAGCATCATCTGAGGCATGCCAAATAGCCCAGCATCTCCTATTTCATGGCCCTTTCATCAAAGATTTGGCAAAATATGTATCGACATATAGCACGCTAGACAAAGCTCAACTCTCACTTTAAAAAGTCGGTTTTCAACAATCCCTTTTTGCCAGGGCTGGGTGATTCAAGGGCGATTGTGAGGGGGCGCTTTCTACAAGGTGCCCAATGTGACTACTACCTGCGTGGACCCCTCATTAACCCAGGGTGGTCGAAACCGCTTCCATAGAGGACAGCACAGAGGGTCACAGGGATCCTCCCAAGACTCTAGAATTACAGGTGAGACGTATTGCCCTAACAGAGATGATTCTGAGGGTTAGGACCTCTATCTTTTTGAACAATTGGCAGACGTTAACTCAAGATTCCTAGGTTCTTGAGTCAGTCCAGGGTACACTCTAGAGTTCTACGACTCCACTCGCCAGAGATTTCCTCCCCAAGAGATGCATTTTTCACAACATGAGCAGACTTTCATCTTCTCAGAAATACAAACACTATTATAGAAGGGAGTGATCAGCTTGTCAGACCCTCTCCCTCACAGGTTTCTCATTTCTCTCTTCTTAGTAGAGAAGAAAGGGAGCAGTTCCTACTTAGTTCTGAACCTGAAAGACTACTTCAATACCTGGATTGTTTACAGGCATTTCAAGATGGAAGGGATCCATCTTTCAAGAGACATTCTTCGAGAGGGCAACTGGATGGTGCGACTAGACCTGAAAGATTCTTACTTAACAATCCCAATTTTTCCCCCACATCGGCATTTCCAACAATTCATGTGGCCAGGTCATTGTTACGAATTCCAGGTACTTCCCTTTGGCCTTTCCTCTTCTTTACAGGCATTTCGAGATGGAAGGGATCCATCTTTCAAGAGACATTCTTCGAGAGGGCGACTGGATGGTGCGACTAGACCTGAAAGATGCTTACTTAACAATCCCAATTTTTCACCCACATCGGCATTTCCAACAATTCATGTGGCCAGGTCATTGTTACGAGAGTCAGGTACTTCCTCTTGGCCTTTCCTCTGCACCTTGCAAAGCCGTGCGAATTAAAGGAGTTAAATTCATCATTAACCTAGATGACCTCATCCTGGTGGCACAAGGCTGGCAGGTAGTACTTGCTCATCTGGACTGAACAATCTATCTCTTTTAGGAGCTGGGTTCATTGTCAATGCCCAAATGTCACTTCTGATCCTCTCCCAGCGCATACATTTTCTCTTTTTCCAGGCAGATTGAGTTATTTCACAACTGAACCTTCCTTCACAACTTTCAATTGGTGTTATTACAAACCAATTGTTGATGTTGCTCAGTGGTGGTGGCACATCTTTAAACGAGCGTAATCAGAGACTCCGATCCTGATGTAGAATAAAAACAAATTCTATCTCACACAGTAAGAATTTTCAAGTCTATTAAGGACACGGATGCGAGGATTATTCGTCTTGGCTTATCTATGGAGATGTATATGTTTCCAAATTAAATATTCCATGATGTTTGATTGCATCATGTTTGCATTCTTATGGGTATCCACCCTGTTGTAATGATTTAGATGTTTATTCTAAGTGGACAATAGTTACTGCTTGCTATTCTTTTTCCTTAGGAAATGATCGGAAGCAATCCTGAACCAGGCTGATATCCAGAGCTGACCTAGTTTGTCAAGGTTGGAAACCCTTCTTTTCCTAAGGAATGTTGGTTTGTTCTTCTTGGAGAAGATATTCTAAAGAGTCCTGCAACTATGGTTCTTTTAAGGAGGTTCTTGTTGGGTCCTATTTTTCCAGTTTTCCTTGGTTGGAGGGTCTTACCATTGGAGGATACTGGAGTTACAGATTGAAAGTTCCAGTTCTTAGAGGACCTAAGATGGTGTAGCGACAGGGTAATTTGTACCATTTGGACTGGTGGTGACCATTGTCCACCGCCATGTCAGTATATGATGATTGGTTCTTTATTTCCAACTTTATTTTACCTATTTGCGAGGTTTACCTATTGGCTTTGGTATGATTTTATGTCTCTTTTACCTCTTTTTGGGCCTCGAGGCCTAAACTAGAGAGCAGTGTTTGAAAGAACGAATATTTAGGAAGATAGATTTCAAATGGACATACACTGACCACGAAAAGTTATTGACTATGGATTCAACATAAAATGAATGAATGTTAAAAAGTCAAATCCTTAATAATCACATTATTAAATAAAATACCCCCTTTTTTACAATATGTTCCAATGTGTATGTTGAATCCATAGTCAGTAACTTTTCGTGGTCAGTGTATGTCCATTTGAAATCTATGTTCCTAAATATTCGTTCTTTCAAACACTTTAATGATCCCGATTTAGGAACTCTAGTCGGGGATACCTCCTTTTTTTACACACTCTAAACTAGAGAGCAGCCATCTTGTTTTCCTGCCTCAGTTGTCCGAGGCGCCTGTAGGTTAAGGGTAATGTTTTAGTTTCAGCCCGTTATTCACTAGTTGGAAACCGGTGGGGACCGTCTCTTATCGAAGGAATGTGCTTATTTCCCGGGCTCTAGACCTAACTGCAGCTGGCCACTGTGGGAGCGCAGGGAGCGCGGGGCTTGGTACAGGAATTTGGTGGGAGGCAGGGTGCTTACTGGAAATTACCATGAGCAGAGGGCCTCCCATATTATCAAAGAGCAGTGATGCGGAGAGTCAGTTAGCTGGAGCAGTTGGTCTTCGAAGTTTGGGAAGACAGTTGGAGAAGTCAGTTAGTCACTGAGATGGAAGAATGTTAAACAGCCAGACTTGGGAGCAGTTTGAAGTTACTTGCTCCGTTCAGAGATTGAAGTCAGCAGTGGTGGCTATCAGGGTGTCATCCTAGACTGATGTAGATGCAGAGACCAAAGAGGGTTCAAGCAGCCGGAAGGTGTAGCAGCTTTGATGAGGCATAGCGGTGCAGACGTGTACCAGGGAGTGCAGAGCAGAGTCCTGAAAGAACTGAAGCGAGAGAAAGAGGGACCAGCTCAGCTGCTGAGACCGGAATGTGTGAGACTATGGTGAGGCGTTCCAAGATAGTTTGCATTTACTCCTTTTGCTTTGTAGGTTATGTTTAGGTCCCCACTTGCAATAACACTTTCCTACTATATTACTTGACATATATTATTGCTAAAATGTTTTCTTTGTCTTGTCATTCTATCACTACGTAATAAAGAGATCCCAATGATTAGCACTTGAATGTTGTTTTATATGACAGGATTAACCTTTCCTTCTAGCCAGGTGCTAACGTATAGAAGGATGGGCGATTCCCTTCTTACAGGTAACTGATGACGGGGGAACGATGTTAACTTTGGATGGGAAATAACTTCCAGTGAGTTTGATTGGCACTGATAGTTTTCTGTTTGGGAGGATTAGACCCCTATTCCATGTGGTAGGGAAATTGACTCTCATCAGATACTCAAATAGTAGATGTCCAAGAGATCGTCCATGGTCTGGCGTTAATGAGATCGTTCGTGGTCGGGCGTTACTGAGATCGTCCGTGGTCGGGCGTTAATGAGATCGTACGGGGTCGGGCGTTAGTGAGATCGTCCGTGGTCGGGCGTTAATGAGATCGTCCTGGGTCGGGCATTAGTGAGATCGTCCGTGGTCGGGCGTTAATAAGATCGTCGAGAGACGTTACAGCAATTGCAGAATCGGAAATTTGGCCAGTTCTATGAGGTAATTGTAGGATTTAGTGTGGATTCCCCATTCCCAGGTGAGTAACTCAGATATAGTGCTTGTAGGTACCGGGAAGGGTGGTGGACGCGGCGGCTGGGTGTGTTATAATCGATAAGCTGATAATTTGGTCAGAAAATCCGGTTGCTACAGATGGCTGCTGCAGTTATTATAGGGCTGGCTTCATAGTGATTAGAAAAATAGGGAGGTGTGAGGAGCACTCCGTGTTTGTCTTCTTTTCAAAATAAAACAACCGGTGCTTAGAGAATGTGGCTATATAATGTGATGCTCTTGGGAAATGCAGTTTTTTGGTTTCCTTGTTTATTATTAACTGCTGTTAAATAAATACAGTAAAGATAGCGAAGCATAATCCTCGCGTCTGTGTCCTGTGTAGAATTAAAAGTTCTTATTGCACGAGCTAGATTTTTTTTTATCCTTGTTAAATGTAGATCACATACAATAATCCTGGTAAAATAGCTCAATTAGTGATGTGCCTGCTTCAAACAGTTTTATGTAACCTGCAAGGCATCAGTTTGAGATTCAGCAGGTTTTAACTCAATGTTTTTTTAGTTTATCATTGATAAAACAGCTCCTATAAGAAACAGTAAACACTATTAAGTGCCAAAGAATTATGTGTTCTAAAATCTATTATTGTTACTGTACTTCCACTCAAAAAAAGACCTACTGTGCATGGTATTTCAACAGAGCGAAGTTTAGATCGGCATATCTAACAGTTGTATAAAATGTTAGAAAGTAGTCGACTGTCAGGAAGAACAGGACTTTGTCAAGGTTTTCTGGCAACCATCTCTCTACAGCGACCTCAGATGCTCTAAGGAAAGAAAAAAAGGGAAAGGACCAAAAACAATGAAAAGTAGGAAGTTTAAGACAAACTTCGGTTTCTTCCCCATCAGGACATGAAAGGCCAGAAGACAAAGAAACAGACAGTAAAGAGGGACAAGGATCGAGCGGCCATTGGTTCCAGCAAGAAGCAATGATGCAGGGAGAAGGCTCCCTGGAAGACCAATGCTGGAGAGAGGACAGGACCTGCCACAAATGAGGATGATGAGATGAGGAGACGGATTCCCCTCCACATCTCAGATGAACCGAACTATGGAAAGAAAGACGAGCAGCTGCAGCGTCTTCCAGCCGACACACAGACGGGAGACGCTACAGCCCATAAGGCAAAATACTTTGACCTATGAGGCAAAAGGGGCAAATTGCCCATTTAAGTATTTTAAGTTTGGCCCAAACATCCCAGGTTATATACTATAAAGGAGAGGATAAACTAATCTTGAGGAAAGTGGGAAGAGGAGAAAGAAAGTTGGAAGAGGAGAAAGAAAGTGGAGGTCTTAACTTTTGATACCAAATCTAAAAGAGAAAGTAGAAGGTACAGCCCAAGGAAAGGCTGAGGTATTTAAATTGAGAATAGATTTCTCTTCTGGAGCAAAGCCACTTACCTGTACTTAATTTTTTTAGAGGCATCCTCCTGTCCTGTGCTGAACCTGCGGAAAAGGGAACCAAAACAATTGTCCAGAACCACTCTACATTCAAACATTTTACCAAAAGGACACAACAAGCGAATTGAACCAGGAATCCATTTTATAAGAGAGACTTTACAAAGATTATCTATTCAACCACAAAATCAAGACTTCACAATCCTTCTGCGCTTCAGAGAGGTAATTTCTGTACAACCACGGAAAGGTCTAAAGATAAATGTTTTGTAACATAAACATACTTTAAAATCTCCAATTATCTCTTAATAGTTTGAGAAGTTACACTGCAAGATGGGATGCTGGCTGAATTTGACCTCTGACTTTTCCCAACCAGAGCACAAGTTTAATGTAAGGCTTATCCCACTGGTACACATGCTTCTGTTTCTCCTATTGCTGAAACACACTGAATGATCTGGACTGCAGGATACATTGGGACAAACCTGCCCTCAACCTGCAAAGTAAAGAATAAACTAATTTTAAAGTCCTGACAAAACCTTGGCACCACAGACAGACAGTCCTTTGTGCTCCAGGCCCCTCTCTTTGGAGCTCAGTTATGATAGAAATTAGACAGTTTCCCTCTTTGGCAGTCTTTAGGAAAAGTCTACTTTTTTTCTTTTTTTTTACCTAATGGATCGGTGGCACTCATTCCTCTCAGAAAGGAAGTAATCGGTGGCATTGGAGGCATTTGTCTCTGATCCTTTTACTATCCCTAGCAGGGTCCCACAGGGGTCCTTGTTCAGCCTCACTCTGTTTAATGTATTTGTATCTTCCCTAGCTTCTTTAATAAGATCTTTTAGCTTCTCACTGACTTCCTATGCTGACGACACACAAATTGTTGTGTCACTGTCTAACCAGGATATAGACACAAGCAATAGGCAGTAGATTTCATGACTGGATGCAGGCCATTAGTAACTGGATGAGCAATAACTGCTTACAATTGAACTCAGAAAAACTGAAATAATTATTTTTGGAAACAATACTTTTGGTCTCCATCCTGGTGGCCAGCAGAATTTGGCTCCCTGCCCACACCAGTGAGGAAGGCCAAAAACCTGGGTGCCCAGATGGACAAAAAACTCGCCTATGGTGACCAGTAAAATTCAGTCACAGCCTCCACCTTCCTCACACTGAGGATGATAAAAAAGATTCTAAAGTTCATCCCCTACGAGTCACCAAAAACTATTATCACGTACCTTGTCCTTTCATGACTGGACTATTGCGAAGAGAAAGTAGCGTCACATTCAATCCATTTGGATCAGGTGAAAGTTGATATACAGAAGCTTACAAAGGAAGATCTTGCCCTTAGCGAGAGGATGGAAACCCTCGAAAATAATGCAAGACGGGGGAACATTCGTATTCTCAACGTCCCTGAAGGATCCGAGGGGTCAGACATCAAGCAGTATATCGCCGCTCTACTTAAAGATTCCCTATGTTTAGAGCATTCATTTGAAGAATTGTCTGCTGACATTAAAAGAATTCATAGGGATCCCTTTAGACGAAACCCCCAGAGATCCAAACCTCGCAAAATTTTAGTCAATTTTCATACCTATGTATTGAAAGAGCAGATCCTTAACATGGCCTTGAAACAGAAGGCATTGGCTGGGAAGGGGTTTACTTTTCTCATAAGATCAGACCTCTCCAGAGTCACACTCGAAAAACAGTGGGAATTTGTGAGGCGCCTTGATGCCTTTAGGAGGTTAGGTGCAACAGCTCAGCTCATGTTCCCGGCGGCTCTTAAAGTTATGTACAACAACAAGATGTTCAACATTAGGTCTGTACAAGCTGCCGATGAATTATTAATGGAGTTGGGCAAAGGGGGTATGTAAGGCAACATATATCATATCTCCTTAATGATATCTCCTACTTACTAAATTTTGAAGCAGGTCCTTCACTTGCCTCTCTTGCTAACTTGCGGAGTTTAATATGCTCATACTATAAGCTCTCTTTTGTCTTTTTTGTCTCTTATATCCTCTTTTAAATATATCGGGGGGGTCTTCTTGCTGGGAGTTCACGGAGGGGCACTATCTACTGGACATTGTTCCGGTTAGATATTGCAAGGGTTTTTCATGGGGGCGGGAGTGAGGGGGGGGATGAGCACTTGGGGGGGTAGGTGGAGGGGGGTGGCAAAAATATAAAAAAGTCCTCAATAACCTAAATAGCGATATAAGGGATGGTAACAGGCATATTTTGAGCAAAGAAGTGATGGATGATAACGTACATCTGCCGCACTTAGTACAGTATTCTTGTTCTTCCTGGTTGAGGGATGAGTAGCATGAAGTTTATCTCCTGGAATGTCAATGGCCTCCGCACCAAGCCCCGAGCTAACATAATTTTGCAATACCTGTGTGACTTGGATGTGCAGGTCGTGGTGTTGCAGGAGACTCACTTGATTCATAGTGAAATGCTCGCCCTCACCAGGAAGAACCGGTGGATCGACTTTGCGGTTTCTACCACCCAAACATCGCATACCAGGGGTGTATCGGTTATCTTTAAAAAAGGTGCCAAAGCTAGGTTGGTGTCACAGGCTGTGGATCCTTGTGGCAGATGGGCCATTGCGTCAGTTATTATAGCTGGGTCTCAAATTAGAGTTTTGGGCTATTACGGCCCGAACCAGGATGACCCTTCAGTTCTGGAGTCTGTTTTCTCGCAGTTGCTTTCCTTCTCAGGCCCCACAATATTGGCCGGCGATTTTAACGTTGTGCTGGATCCTGTCTTGGACAGATCTGCTAATAGTCACTCCCTTCTTTTATCTAAAACTAGATCCTTCCTACTGGATGCTATAAGGCAATATGGTTATGTGGATGTTTGGCGACAGAGGTCTGGGCAACAACAAGGGGTCTCTTTCCGTAAATTTAGATATGTTCACCAGTCAAGGATTGACTTCATCATAATTAGGCAGAGACTGGTAGACTCTGTTAAGAACATTGACTATCTACCGTCTCATCTTTCAGATCATTCTGCGGTTGAGATGGAATTGGTCCTCCATACTAAGAAGCCCCCCGGTAAGTGGTCCTTTGATCGTTCTCTTCTTTCCCATCCTGAGGAAATTCTATATCTAAAGTCGGAGACCTATAATTTTTTTATATCTAATAACGGCTCCGCCACAAATAGAATTATTTGGGACTCATTTAAGGCTACCTTGAGGGGGCTCATTACGGGTAAAGTCGCCTATCGTAGGAAGCAATACAGGGAAGAGATTTCTTCCATTGAAGCAGATATTGCCCGAATTCAAGAGGATATAGATACTAACTGCACAGCTTCAGGGTCTATTTTAGATCCTCTTCATAATCAATTGTTGGTCTTTAAAGGTAGCCTTGCCTCGGTCCTAAATCTTAGAGTCCAACAAAGACGGGAGGCCAGTAAGTTGGCACATTTCGAATATACTGAGGGTGCTGGCAAACTACTGGCATGGAAGACCAAAGTAGATCAGGTCCGTAATAATATAGGGGCGATAACAGTAGATAATAACACCTTTTCATCGGATGAGGAAATCAGGAGGGTTTTTAGGGAGTTCTTCCAAGTTATATATGAAGAGGATAAGGTAATTCCATCCGAGTCTATTGTAGGCTGGTTGAGTAACATTGATCTTCCCTCTTTCTCCTCTGAGCAGTCTCAATATCTGGACAGCACTATTACGGAGGATGAGGTGAGATCAGCCATCAGGAAGGGTAAGAGGGGGAAGGCGTCCGGACCCGACGGATTGCCGGCTGAGTTATACAGAGCCTTGGAGTTAGAAATTGTTCCCTTCCTCACTATCCTTTTCAATCAAATTCTTCTTGAAGGACTGCCACCTCCTGTTTTGTGGGACAATGCCTCTATTACCCTTATTTTAAAACCTGGTAAACCTAAGGAGGCTTGTGGATCGTATAGGCCTATTTCTATATTAAATGTGGATTATAAAATCTTCACCACAGTTTTATCAACTAGGCTGGCCTCGATTGCCCCTTCGGTTCTTCATTCTGATCAGAAGGGCTTCCTGAAAGGAAGACAACTCTATGAAATGACTTATGATCTAATTGGCGCAATGGATATGGCAATAACTAGCAATCTTCCGTTGGCCACCTTCACGATAGATGCAACCAAGGCCTTCGACAGAGTTAACTGAGAGTACCTGTCGGAGGCCTTGGCCAAATTCGGCGTGGGCGAGGGGTTTCGTAGGGCGATAAGCCTGTTGTATAATAATCCATCTGCGCGCCTACTAGTTAATGGAGACCTGTCGGACCCTTTCTCTATCTCCAGGGGGACCCGGCAGGAATGCCCGCTTTCCCCCTTGCTTTTCGATTTTTATATCGAACCCTTCGCGCAACAACTAAGGGAGGAGGTGACCATCAAACCATTTTTCTATCAGGGATGGATGAGAAAGGTAGCATTATATGCCGATGATGTGCTTATTTTGACATCAGAGGTAACCACCGCACTCCCGGCTATCCTGAGATTGGCTCATATATTCGGACAAATGTCAGGATATGAGATCAATGCAGCCAAGACTGAAATGTTGATCTGGAATGATGATGATTCTGTAACAGAGTTTCAGGCAGGCACCTCAATGCGGTACTTGGGCTTGACGATTGTGAAGGACATTAATAAACTTGCCCAGGTTAACTTATCAGCAGTTGTCAAAGAATGCCGTAAGCTTCTCCAATCATGGTCGCACCTGCCTCTTTCATTATTAGGAAGAGCCAACCTTATTAAAATGTCGATCCTACCCAAAATTTCTTTTTTATTTAATACTATTCCCTTATATTTTGATCAAGCTATTTTAACCAAGTTTCAGTCTAATATTTCATCTTTTATCTGAATAACCATCTTCCTAGATTTGCATGGAAAAAACTACGACGGCGAAGGGATAAGGGGGGCCTGGCTGCTCCAGACCTGAAGATTTATGCATGGGCCTTCCAATTATCCCATTCCCCAAAGTTGCTGAAAGTGCCCTCAGCTTCTGGGGTGGGCCCGATGTTTGCAGCTATGTTGGATGGGGAAAGAGTTAATCGTTCGGGCTTTCTTTTTAAATTCGGCAATCCCAAGTTTAAAAAAAAAATCAAACTAAAGATTCTAGAAGGTCTTGCAAGAACATGGGCCGAAGTTATGAAATCTATAAAACAAGGTTACCTTTGTGAAAAAACACTGTTGTGGGATTACCTGAAAGCCCCGCTTGGCTTGAAGACAGTCTAGCTATTCCTTTGAGAGAGGCAGGCCTGGAAGTTTGGGGAGACCTCTTTTATGAGGGGGATCTCCTCTCGTGGGAACATCAGCAGGTCAAGATCGGCCCCAACCTTTCACGGTTCAAATATTTGCAAATGGCTAGCTGGACTCAAGCTTACAAAATTTCTTCCACCAGCAGGAGCAAGACCAGACTTGGAGGATACAGTCCATTGGTATCTAACTTGGTAAACCTCAGTCCAGCTAAAAAAGAAGTATCCAAGTGGTATAATTTTATACTGGATGAGTCGGATGGCGACTTCGTTCTGCCGGAGTCGCTGTGGGGCTCTTTACTGATGGACCACAATTTGCAGGATCTTTGGTCGGCTTCATTTGGACTCTTGTGGAACATTGTCAAGCCTTCTTGGCTACGCAGGAATCACATCTTTACCCAGCATAGGGCCTACTATTCCCCTCTTAGGCTGTCTAAATTTTCCGTAGGCGATTCAGTGTCTTGTTCGAAATGCGGGCTTGTTGCTGCATCAGATGCACATAAGTTTTTCGAATGCTCTCACTTAGTCACATTTTGGGAGGAGATTGGCAATTCCCTCACAGCATCTTTGGGAGCCTCCGTCACCATAGATTTATCTCTTGTGATATTTGTCGTCCTAGAGGGTGTACAGAGTTCAGCCAAAAACCTAGTGTTTTATGGGTATTCACCTGTTACAACGCATTTTTTACTCCGCACTACCACTACAACGCGGGCATTACAACGCATACCGTTACAACGCATTGCGCTGGGGGGCGCTCTAGGATAAGAGGTAAGTTTAATTTACTATCCAACACCTTCCCTAGGGTCCACGGGGACTGGAGTTAGAATAGTAAATTATACTTACCACTATCCAGCACCCCAAAGCGCTATGCGTTGTAGCGGTATGCGCTGTAAATACCGTGTTGTAATGGTACGCGGAGTAAAAGTATGCGTTGTAACGACATACATCCGTTTTATGCAATGCTGTTAGCAAGAAGGGAGATCTGCAGGAAATGGAAGGACTCTTCATCTCCTACCTTCAGAGACTGGCAAGTTTCAGTCCTGCAGACCTCACGCACTGATTTGGCCAGGTCGGGCAACCAGAGCAAAAGAGCTTTTGGCATTTATTATCATGGGTCCATTGACTTAACCAGGGTTTTTTTTTCCCAGGCCCAATGATTGATCTCCTATGGTGCCTCTGTTGTTTGCACCATTGGTACAGCCGTTACCCGGTCTTAGTCCGGCCCGATTTGGCTGTCACGTACACCAAGGTTTACCGTAGCTGGGTAAATGTGGATTCCGTGCCTCTCCGGAAAGCAGACGATAGCTGAGGGATGGATGGTCCCCACTATGCTTGTGTCCCTTCCAGGTTTTTGATAAACTGAGACAGCTGATCTCTGTTAATTCGTTTTGGCATTATGTCTACATGGTGGTTATGAGGACAAAAAAAAAGACTGGACTATTGTAATGGACTTCACCCCAACATACAGCCGCAACTTCTTGATAAATTATTGATGTTCCAAAATGCTGCAGCTTGGCTTTTGTCTGGCACCTCCAAATTTAAGTCTGTCAAAATGGATATCCAGAAACTGCACTGGCTACCGGTAAGGCACCAGATCAAATTCGAAGTTCTTTGCACTGCAGCTAAGGCTTTACACAATACAGGTCCATTCCACCGTAGACAAACATTTTTATGGAACGAACCAAACAGAACATTTCCTTCATTGGTAGCTAAAACCCTTGCTGCCCCCAGATTTGAGAGAACTAACTGGAGTGGCAGAAGATTTAATCAGCTGCACAGCCAAGGCATGGCATTCTTTACTTTAGTCTATCCGGTCTGCCCCCAATCTTCTCACCTTCAGAAAGGAGTTAAAACGTGGCTTTTAAACTACTAGGCCCTTTTCCGTTCTACAGTCCCTGTTCAAGCTTGTGAGCTAGCACCAGGACACCTTCAGGTAATCCAGTGCTCTACAAATTTATTTAACATAACATAATATGGCTACATTTAAGACCTGTGCCGTGAAACCCGTAGAGAGTAATATTAACTTTAAAAATGCAGGTAGAAAAAAAGAAAACTTGATGGATGAAATACTTGAATAACCCCATCTGCTGGTAATTTCCCTGGGCCATATACAGGGCCGGACTGGGAACCAAAACCAGCCCTGGCAAGGTGCTCGGCCGCGCCCCTTCTATCCCCCGGGGATTGTGGGTACCGCCGAGCTCTTCGCCAGGGCCGGTTTTCGGCCGATTTTGTAGCTATGCTGCAAAAACAGCCCTGTAACAAAAACAGCCCCCAGGGGCCCCAAACCAGCCCCCACCCCTGCTCCAATGGAAAAATGTAGCCAAAAGTCCTGCTCTGAACAGGATGAAAACCAACCCCTCTTAAATAAAGGCTAGTCCCAGCTAGTTCCAGCCTTGATAGGCTCCTCACTGGGGAGAAGCTTGACTTTGATGGCATAGTGAGCTACAGGATACACAAAGGTAGTCACTCAGCAGGATGCTTTTGTATATGTTTTGCTTCCATTAGGCTACCAACAGCAAGAAGAAAACAATGTCAAGCACATTGAACCCTGTTACCACCCTGGATGTCATTTAAGGGTTGCCAGATGTAGCATCTGCTCCTCTGGTGTGCCCCTTGCAATGCCCTGCCACTGCTCTGGCTATCCCTCGTCTCGGAGTTGATAACACAATCCTATAAGCAGAAAAGAAATAGTATCCTAAAGAATACTGTTTTTCTTCTGGAGCTCCCACTGAGTCATTACACTTTCAGTTCTGTAAAATACATAAATGCAAATTCTGTAGATTATACACTAAAAGAAACACATTAAAAAATGTACTTTTAAACAAAAAATCTTGCTACTGTGTTTCCTTATTGTTGATAGAATTCACTTTTCGATACCCCAATTACCCATTGATGATGTGTGAGTTAGCATCATATGGCTAACTGATGACGTTCGTATATGCACTTATGCTGAATTATTTTACTTGCTCCTTTACATATATTCAAATGTACGTGTGACCATATTAGTTCCTTAGCTTAGCCTGTGTGCCACCATTTTGTGTATCCCTCTGTGCCTGCGGGCCCTGCTCGCTCATGTGCCCCTCCCGCAGGAATACAGAAATTCACTAAGACAGCAGTTTTCGTTTCTCGGCTTGCTGTGGCCGAAACTAACAAGTCTCTTTATCAGTAATGTTCTCATGCCCAGAGACGCCGAAGCCTAGCTCCATGGCCTTGAGTAGAGATAGCGATGTATCCCTTGCAGGTGCAGATGCCTGCTGTATGATGGCATTGTTCACTGCTCCGAGTTTCGGTGATTTTCCACAAGGGGCGTACCCTTACTACTTGTTTTGCATTATAATGTATTGCTGTGATGCTGAGAGTCAGTCCTCTCGTTCGCACTCCTAGGAGTGAGGTCGGACAGGGCCCTCTCATATGAGTGTTGTTTGGCCTAATAAAGACTTTTGTTCATTCTTCTCCACTGTCCGGCTGACTTCCTATATAGTGACTATAGGTGAGTGCGGTAAGTCACTCGGGTGGA
The DNA here is from genome assembly GCF_964263255.1 of Lissotriton vulgaris. Lineage (NCBI taxonomy): Eukaryota > Metazoa > Chordata > Amphibia > Caudata > Salamandridae > Lissotriton > Lissotriton vulgaris. The sequence continues at coordinate 12,171 of NW_028255596.1, read as the reverse complement.
TTTGAGCCACGCTTATCAGATGGCGCCCGAACAGGGACCCCGCGATAAGGATCTTTCTCACCCGTAAGTGGGTAGCAGAAGACCGGGGACCCGCTGGTCGGCACGGTGGGCCCGGGTACCCATCTGATGCCGAGCTTGGTTCTCGCAGCGCTGCCCCACCCTGCTGATCGGGAGAGGTCCCGGTTCGGATCTTACGCCGGGGTCCAGAAGGCGGAACTTGAAGCTGACCGTGTTGGTCCTGGCAGCCGGAGGTGGAGAACGGTAGAGGTCGGTGCCGCCTACGGAAGGTGAGTGGTCCACCTGTGATTTTTTCAGGAACTGAAGAGTTCCGGGGGACTAGGGTGTCTCCAGTGATTTGAGGAGCCGGTGTGCTCCTGGGGCTAGTGTGCTCCGGGGAACTCAGAGTGCGAGTAAGCGCTCTGACAGACTTGACGAGGTTGGGGAAATATCTAGATGCATTGTTTGTAGCGATCCGACCGGGTGGTACTGTGGTGAAGGCGTGGCTCATCGCGGGTGGACTCCGGTGCTTGCCCTGAACTCCTAGAATGGCGGTTCAGTGGAGGTGAGTCCTGGGTCTCCCGTGGTAAAGTGCGCAGTGATCCGTAGTGCCGCACGGGGGGCGGATTCGTTTCCCCATTCTCAGAACAGTTAGTGTACTGTTCGGTCTGCGGTAGAGTCCAGGTTCCCCAGGACTTGGTCGACGGGCCTTGTCCCATTTGGTAACACGTGTTTGGAGGTATTGTATATGTGCGTGTGTGTTTTCCTAATGTATGTCTATATGTGTGTATGAACGAGCTCGAGCTAGCGACTCAAGGTAACGTAGCCTGTGGTGAAGTGTTTCTTTCACACTGAAGTAGAGATGCCGTGTTTTAGTAAGTTACGATGCTTTGGATGTTGTTGTCGACCCTCAGATACTAGACTGGCCGAGAGCCAACCTGCACCCCCTGAAGGCACTCCAAGCTTTGATATGTATGTCAAGCATGGATTGGTCCCGATTTTGTTTGGTACTTTGTGGCACCGGTACACTGCCGATAATGTGGATTTACAATGGCCTTTGACGGGTTCTTTCGATGAAGCTAAATTGGATTATTTGCAAGACAAATTGTTTGCTAGGCGTAGCCGTCAGAGTATGTTTGATTCTTTGCGAGTGTGGCAGAAAGAGGCCAGGAAACGCAAGCTGAGAGACGAGAAAGAGGCTTATTAAAAGTCCACCCAGACTGGCGCAGAAGGCGAGAGAACAGGTTGGAAATGAGAATGCGCTACGTATGGAGCGCTCAGATAGACTTTGTAGGTTGAAAGAAAATAAAAGTTATGTAGTGCAAGAGGACGACCCAGATGAGATGGAAGACATTTTGAATACCCGACCCCCTCCCCCTTATGCCCCACAGCCCTTGTATCCCTCCTTGCCAGTTCCAGCCCCCAGTAGTGGAGTTCCGGGTCCGTCAGCAAGTGCCCCCCAACAATCCTCGCCCTCGACACCCCTTGTTTCATTACTCCAGACCACTTCACCCGCACCCTCCCAATTTTCTTTAGCACTCCCTACTGTTTCGGCTAGTACCACCCCCAGTCAGGAGATGCTAACGCCGAGTCGAGGCGCAGGTAGCGGATTACTCTCGCAGGTACGGAAGTTGCTTACGCGTTCTACAGTCGGTTTAGATGAGAAGAGTATGGTGGCTAATCAGGCATGTCAGTGGGCCAGGAATAATATTTATTCGTTTGAAGATATTTGGTCCACTATGAAGGATTTTGAGCCCTTGATGCAACAGCACGCTTTGTGGCATATGTCAAATGTACTGATACCGCTATGGGAACAGGGGTATGGAGGTGTGGCCCCAGCGGTTTTACGAGACATACAGGCCGGAGCCTATAGAACGAATACCGGGGTGTAAGAGGTGATGAGTAGTTTACGTGCCCTACTACAATACAGAAATGAATTACCCTCTACAGGCACGCCCCATTTCCCAGGTCTACATCCTATGCGCGAGGTGCACCCTATTTTTCACCCCGAGATCCCCGAGGTGGTAGATCCAATAACAAGGGCTGTCACTAGGGACAGGATAGATGCGCATTTCCAGGAGCAATGGGTGTATACGCCATGGAAGAGAAGTGAGGTACTATCATTGAAGGCTCAGCTACCAGATTCTAGAAAGAACCCGACTGCCTACTACAAAGAGCTAACAGAAGCTGCGTCTTCCACTGTAATGACTTTAGCTGATGTTGAGTTGTTTTTCGGGCTTTTGGTCCCAGTTGATGTGTGGCGGCAAGTGAAGGGTACTGATCATGCGGAAGAGTTAGGAGGTACGTGGCAGGAGTTGCAGGACTGGGATAAGGAGCGTAAGCCAGGGGAGAAGCCGAAGGCTGAGATTTTAGCTTTACCAGGGCGCATAATAAAATATATGCATTCTCTTATTCCCCCGAAAAAAGTAGATTGGGACAAGTTGACGGCTTGTAAGCAGAAGAAGGATGAGGCAGTCTCGGACTTCTTTACGAGGTTTGAGGAAACGTTCATAGATTTTAGTGGGCAGGATGTGTCACAGGATGGAGGGTTGCGACTTTTTGTTAATAGGTTTGTCGTGAACTTATTGCCTGAAATTTCAGCAAGATTGCAAGCGTCGGAGAGCACGTGGACAACGTCCTCTCCTTCGGGTATTCTCAGTATGGCACAGTATTATGAGCACAGAGAAAATGAAAGTAAGGACAAGCAGGAAAAGAAGGCTAAGGATTTAAAGACAAGAGTTTTGTTACAGCAAGTGGCTAGAGGCAGAGGAAGGGGTGCAGTGCCGAGTCGTGGAGGCGGCTACGGGAGAGGTGAGAGTAGGGAAAGGCTGGGACCGAATCAGTGCGCGAAGTGTAAACAGGAGGGGCATTGGTGGAGGGATTGCCCACTGCTTCAGTCGAACGCTGGTCCAGGGAGAGGACGAGGAAGAGGTAGTGGCGATTTTGGGAGACAGGCTACGCGGTCAGAAGGAGGCGGGAGACCGGGAGGAAATTACTTTGACAATGGTACAGACAGACAACAGTTGCAGGGGGGTGGTGGTCAGTACTATAACGATGATTACTCAGTGGACGATTTGACAGGGTTCTCCCACAACTAGGACAGCGTAGGACAGAGCATGGGACCAGTACTTATGGAAGTTGATCAGAGGGGACCCTATGTCGAGGCAGACTTATTGGGGTCTCAACAAAAATTTCTAGTGGATACGGGTGCAATGAAAAGTTCAGTGGCTCGTTCTCGGGTCCCAGGGGCAGCTCTGTCTGGCAAAAATAACATCTCTGTGGGTTTCGCAGGAACTCCGGTGATTAGCCCCATTTCTAAACCTCTCACGTTGACGATTGGCCCTTTCACTGTTGATTCACCGTTTCTATTGACATCGAATTGTGGGGAAAATTTGCTGGGCTTAGATCTATTGAAAAGATTGCACGCCACCATTTATTGTTCCCCAGATGGCGTGTACCTCACTTTAGGCCCGAATGTCGCCCGCCCATTGCAGTGTTTTTCGAAAGATGACCCATTACCACCTGAATTTCAAGGCATACCCGACAGCTTGTGGGCTGTCAATGATACAGATGTAGGAAAAATGGATATCGCCCCGGTGTCAATAAGAGTGAAGGTGGGGGCAAAATTACCCAGGGTCCCACAGTACAGGATTCCTAGGGAGGGAGAGAAGGCCCTGTTACAAATAATACAAGATTTAATACGGTCTGGTGTAGTGGAAGAGACTGATTCGAACATATGTAACAGCCCTATTTTACCTATCCTTAAAAGACGGTCACCTGAAGCTACTGATAATACTCCTGATGTCTATAGATTTGTGATTGATTTGCGACACGTAAATAGAGTAGTGGAGCCACAGTACCCGGTGGTCTCGGACATCACTACAATATTGACAATGATTCCCCCCTCTGCGAAATATTTCTCTGTCCTGGATTTGAAAAATGCTTTCTTCAGTATTCCAGTACATGAAGACAGCCGTTATCTCTTCGGATTCTCATTGGCTGGCCGAAGCTTCCGCTTTAAGAGAATTCCCCAGGGGTACACTGAGAGTCCGAGCATATATAGTCAAGCATTGAAGGCACAATTGGATGAACTAGAACTTCCACCTGGCAACGTCATGTTGCAGTATGTGGATGATATCCTGATAGCATCGGACGACGAGAAGGGTTGTCGGGATGCTACTGTGAAATTACTACACCATTTGGCTAAAAGAGGGCATAAAGTGTCCCTTCCAAAGTTTCAATACTGTTGAACGGAGGTAACCTACCTCGGTCACCTCCTTTCGAAAGTGGGGTGGAGATTGACGCCAGAGCGCATAAAAGCGATTAATAACATGAAGGTACCTAACACGCAGCGAGAGGTGCGCGCGTTCTTGGGCATAACATCGTATTGTCGCCAGTGGATACCTAACTATGCGTTACTAACAAAACCCCTATTGTATCTGACTACCAAGGAAGTGCGCGAACCCCTACCCTGGACCCCCGCATGTCAAGAAGCGTTTGAGTCACTAAAAAAGGCTTATTTTAAGAAAACCTTGTACTCTGTGCATTGCATGTGCAACAGCTCTTTACTAGTGATGATAAATCCAAACATATAAACAACGATAAGGAGTAAATGAAATAATGCAGATTGATTTGACCCCTACTGCTTTTCTAAATCTAATTTTTGTGCATCTGCCTGTAATTTATCAATCATTAATTTCAGTTAAGAAGACACTAGGCTTTAGTAAAGTCAGCTTCTGTGATGTCAACAAGACCAGGGTTATGTGGCATCACTTCCTAGGATTCAGGGTCGAAGGTCATACGGTGTCACTTTTTGTGATGGCATTGTGTCAAAGATTGCATGTTCATATAACAACAAAAGAGTGATGTACGGAAAAATTTCAATAAATTCCTACCATTTCGCCTCCAAAGATTGCATGGCACTGCACCCGAGATTGGGGTATTGTAATCATTAAGACTGCGCTGCGTCTTTCCGAAGCCTTGTTATTAGAAATTCAAACAACTGAGGCTCATTTTAAAGCTACCCTCACAGGTTATAAAAAGAGGCTTGACGAACTTAACAAAGAACAAAATGAGTATAAGGAAAACCTAGCTCAATCGAAGGCCCCAAAATTACAGAAAGACCTGAAACGCTGGTCCTATACCCGCGTCTACCCCAATGCTAGTCCTGAGTATGTACCACCAACAGTGACTAACTACAATTCAGATTCCTCGGTGGACTCTAATACCAGTGGGTATAGCGCAGGCAGTACCAACAAAGGTAACAGAGGGAGAGGACGAGGTAGAGGACGTAGCCAACAAGGTTTTCCCAATTTTCAAGGGTGGCAACCACATTTCCAACAGCAAGGGTTAGCTCTGTATCAACACAATGTTTGCCAACCTCCATTTCCCCCAATGATGAGATGGAACCCAGCTTTTGCCCCGCAACCCCATTTCCATCAGAACATGTATCCACAGCCTTTTTAAGGCAGTGGTCGACGAGGCAGGGGGAAACAAAAGGGACCCAACCAGGTCCACTGGGAACAACCGGAAACAGTGGGGGACAATACGAGGAGCAAGACGGCGGAGCAGAGAGCAGGTCCAAGCAATGTGATAGCCTAGTGACAAATCTGTCCTCATGCATTTTGAGTCCAGCAGAAAAAGCAGTCCTGGAGAAAGGTCTGGGTTTCATACACCCACTCCTCGCTTGGACCGGTTCAAATTACAATGTGAACTTAGTGAGTTTTTTCGGAAACTCAGTCTAAAAAGTTTTTGGGAAAATAAGGAGAATGATCAGCCTCATATGAATCAGAGTGATACAGCCTTCAAATTAAAATCATATTACACTCCTCCACCCCATCTTATACCACCTGAGATTTTAGCCTTTGAGCAAGCTGCACTCCATGAGGTGGAAGCTCTAGAGCACCCAATCCCATACAAGAACTTGACAGCGAATGAATATCAAGCGATTCATTCATTACAACAGAACACAGAAATCGTGATTAAGAGTGCCGACAAGATTATGACCGTGAGCGTCAACGGTTATTGATTAATAATAACTATGTACTCCTAAGAGAAGATCCCTCTGACGACCTTTGCAATGAGATCTGCAAATTAGTCTCTACAGCTGAAAGGGATGGCCTGATTTCGAAGCATGAATCTGATTTCCTAATGTCCTCAGATGGGAAAGTACCCTATTTTTACACGTTACCAAAAACTCACAAGAATGTTCTTCCTCCTCCAGGACGACCAATAGTTTCGGGTATTGGTTCCTTGTTAGAACCTCTATCGAAATATTTAGATTTTTTTCTTAAGCCAATAATACAGTCTACAACGACCTACATAAAGGATACCAAGAGTCTTTTAGCCATGCTACGGACTATCGAGATGCCGGAGGAACCATGTTTCCTGGTTACACTCGATATTGAAAGCCTCTACACCTGTATACCACAAGACGAGACCATAAAGGTGTTAGCAGAGGCCCTAGAGCAGACCACCTGGAATTTCACGATCACTCGATCATTTGTGGTGGATTGTGCCACTCTGGCACTTCAGCATAACTTTTTGGAATATGAAGGCAAGATCTATCTTCAGGCAACAGGTACATCGATGGGTAGCACATTTGCCCCTTCGGTTGCCGGACTGTATGTTTACAGTTTCGAGAATAAATTCATTCTGGCTCCTGACAACCCTTTTACATCCCACATCATCTATGGCAACGCTACATAGACGATGTGCTCATGGTATGGAAGGGTGATGAGGATACTCTTTTCCCTTTTTTTGACTGGATCAATACCTGTGATCCACACCTGAAATTTACCCATGATCATGCGAAAGACAATATCACCTTTCTGGACGTGACCGTCAGTAAACGGGAAAACCTGATTCAAACAAAAACCTTTTATAAACCGACATCTAAGAATAATTTATCGCATTTTTCCAGTTTTCATCCACGTCCTTTGAGGGAGAACCTTCCTTTTGGACCATATCTCCGCATTAGGAGGAACTTCAGTGAAAAGACTGATTTTAAGATACAAGCAGATGACCTGATAAAAAAAGATGGAATTACGAGGGTACCCAAAGAAAATCTTAAATAAAAGCAGAAAGAGAGCCACCAACCAGCATAGGGATGCTCTCCTTTATTCTTATCCCAAAGAACTAACATCAGAGGTACCATTAACATGTGTAACCACCAACAATCCATTATCTAATGCAGTGAGTCGTTGCATCCAAAAACATTGGAAGATCATAACAAGCAATAAACATGAATGGGGAAAACCCCTGTTTTCCTACAAGAGAGCTATGAGTTTGAGAGACTCATTAGTGCACACACGCCCAGTTAAACATCAAAGAAGACAAGAAGCAACTAAATTCATGGGGGCTCCCAGCAGTGACGGGCCACTTCCCATGTGGGAATTGTAGTGTTTGCCACCTAACTTCACACACTAGGTTTTTGAACATTGAACCTGGCAAACAGTGGGAACAACGCAGACATACAAACTGCAACAGGAGTAATGAAATTTACTTAGTAACATGTCCCTGTAACCTCAAATACGTGGGAATGACAACAAGACGTGTTAAATTGAGGATTTGTGAGCATCGGAGTAACGTCCCTTGCCAACGGAATACCACCAAGTTGACAACCCTTTTCCTTGAGAGAAAACACACACCAAATGAAATGAGGTGGACCATTATTGAACATATAAATGGGTGGACTGAAAGAAGTTTGTTCGAAAAAGAACAGAGATGGATCTATCGTTTGTCCAGTCATCGTTCAGGCTTGAATGATAATATTCTTAGGGGATCTGTGAGGAGACGCTAACTATATACCATAGGCGAGTCGAGGGTTACATTTATTTTTACCTCCACTTTTGGGTATAATTCCCTACAAATTTGAGCCCAGTCTGGGTTAAAATAAGACTCAGAAAGTTTTCACCTTTAGAATGCAGGTCAGCTATATAGTGGTAAGGAGTGCATGACAGTCACCTTGATGCACTATTATTCGGTTAATAATCAGAATAAGCTGGAAGAAATCAGGCTTTTTATTTCTGAATACGATCTAACAATCCTCTGTTTTGATCTCATGTAGCCGCTGCATTTAAAGTTTTGTGCCTGTCTTGAGATAAGTAGAGTGATGAAGTATTGTTAGAGAACAATAAAGTTTTGTTGTTGTTAGCCACTCACGTTCAATATAGGTCGAGGGTTCTGGCCCTTTAATTCCGACGAAAAGCTTGATGACATCATTCACACGTGACCTTTTCGGTTACGTTATTTTGTAACACGGCACTGCCGGCTGAATCACATTCGGGCCACGGAAGTGCTGCTTAGTAGGTAGTCTGCGGGGAGTCGCCGGCTAGAAAATACGTTTGCAAGATGAGCGGGGGGCATTTAAAACAGCTACCCGAAAGAAGGAAACTTCTGCTATAACTGGATGCCTTGGTAAACTTTGATACCAGTTTCTCATTCATTTGATTTTACTTTTAGATTGCACGGCGTGAAGATAACCCCTGCTTTGTAAGCCCATGATTTGAGAAGCTATTGCGAATTGAGTGAGTTATTTTACAGGTCTAATTCTTGCATGTTTTAAGAGTAATCGTAACCCGCCACGGTTCGTTACGTTTTATCTTTAGAGAGCGTGCACTGATACTATAATTATATTGGCTCAGGCATGGGTGTTTTCTTGAGTATATTTATTCACTCAGCCTGAAGGTACAAATGCGAGATTCACGTAGCTATAAACTCGCTCCTTAATAATAATAGAGATTCAGAGTGATTTGGCACTAAGAGGTTGTTATGTAGCTGGGTCAACATTTGGTCTTTGAAACTAATGACCGTAATACCACAATGTTATGCCACATAATGGTGAATGTTGGTGAAGGACAGTAATTTGTGTTACTACGCAGTAATATCCTTTGTTCTTTGTACAATTGATATGGCAATGTGTCCTTTGCTTCACTATTTCGTTTTTCTTGTTACAGATAGTGGGCCCCAAAAAATTAATGTCTGTGCCCCCACGGGTAAATCCGTGAGTAAATCACCACTTTTTATATTTTCACACTAATATCCTCACTGCTGCGTGCGCCTTAGCGCGCGCATACCACCGGAGGACCAACATCAAGGTCCTGACGAATGCTGAGCGAATCTAGCTCATTAGCAGAATCATGTTGACCATCTTTTTTGAGGACCGGGGTTTTCAATTATAAAACTCAGCTAAGTCCCATCTCACCTGTTTTTAACCCATGCCGGTTCGACTCTTAACCGCATCGCTGCGGCGGTTATTTTTCCGCTACGCGGCTTTTTTGTAAAAGCTGCTTTAGATAACGAGCACAGCTCGTCATCCGCACACGCCCCCCGTGGCTGATGACGAGCTGAGCTCGCCATCAGCATCGAAGGGGTTAATAAAGTGATTGGAAGTCACAGCTAGGCATTTTTAAATTTCACACACACTTAATTGGTTTTTCACTGTCATCTCACACTAAGAACCAGCTCCGCTGTAAACAGGCATGGTATTACACTGGGGGGACATTCAGTCCCTCCAGTGGGAACTCAATGATGAAGCATGTCACCAACCAAGTTGGTGAGTGAGGGTTCTTTTAAAAGATTTTGTTTCTTTTTCACTCGGTTATGTGGTTTTTGTTCTGTGTTCCGCGTTTGATCTCCTTTGGAGGCGAAATGGTAGAAATGTATTGATATTTTTCTGTACATCACTCTTTTGTTGTTATGTGACTATTGATCCAGGGGGTACAAGAGTGATCGTCTATACCCTGACTCTCTATTTGTTTGAATTAAAGATTGCATGATGCCACTTCCTCTGTTCCTGGAATTTTGCTTACTTGACTGACCTCCATGGTGAAGACAACCCTCTTGAAACTGCAGTGAGAAGTATTGAAAAAGTTTGGGTTTCGGTGGCAAGATGGCGGCGCGTAGCAGGTCGACAGCTCTGCTTGTGGGCAGTGACGGTAGTTTGAGCCGATGACCCATTGCTAATGCAGTATCCGAGGGAGAAGGCATCACGGCAGCACCCCTCCTTGCCTTCCTTCATTTGACTCCCCCCAAACTAGATGCTCTAGAAGATATTTCGCCCTGAAGTCCTGGGAGCCCTCCGTTTAGGCATAGCTCCACCCTGTTTGAAACGCTTAATTGAGGAGTACCTGTTGAAACTGCTCGTCCAGCTGGTTCGGGAAAGTAGTGCAGGAATCTCCGGAATGGCTCCGAAGGTGATGTCTGCGGCGGCGGCATCTAAGGCAGCTGCGGCTGCACGTAAGATGAGCGCAGAAGGCACAGCGGATTTGGCGGCGATCAGTGAGAGCCCCCCTCCGCAGGCAAACAACATTTTCTGCCCTGACCCGTCAGCAACCAGGAGGGGAAGAGGCGGAGTCTCATCTAAGAACCAGCCGGCGGGCCCGACGGTCGTTGAGCTGCTGCAGGAGGTGAAGGATGCTCCGGTTCCCAGGACGCCTTGCGGCGCTGTGGATAATGGGAGTAGCACTCTGTGTGACGAGGTGAGCCAAGCAGTCATCCAGCAGGGTCTCCCACAAGGCATCGTTGAGCTTGATAGTGGGGGTAATGACAGAGCGACGGATAGTGGTCTATACCCCCTCCCTCCTGGGACTGCCTCACCTGATGCATCGGCAGGAATCAGTGGACTGCCCCTAATGGGTATGTAAGCAGTAATAAGGGGGGTGGGGGGCTCTTTTCAAATGCTGTAAGCAATACATCTGAGGCACAGAATATCACACACTCCCCAGGTACAGGATACCGTGCACCCCCAGACCCATGAATTTGTTAACCAGCCCCTATCCATGACCATAGATAATGCCTCAGCTGAATTTATAGGGGGAAATGGCAGAGATGAGGTAGAAAAAGAGCCAAGTGATTGCTTTTTTTCTTTATCTGAAGGAGCAGAATGGTCGGATGACATACTGAGTACTTCACAAGGGGGTAGCAGCCTAGAGTCAGATGGGTTGGACAGTGATTCAGAGCTCCCCCTAACAGCCGTAAAGTCCTTACAGCAAAATGGCACTCAGAATAAGGGGGCCACAATAAGGGTCAGAGTGAATTGTCTTGGGATCATTCATCAGTTACCCCACTCACTGGCACTGCAAGGAAGGCACCCATGGCAGAGGAAGCCATCCCCCCTACTTCAGACATAATACACCAAGCTATCCTTGCTCACAGAAAGGAAACTAGACAAGATAGCCGAAAAGCGCAGGCGGGGATGAGGAAAATGCAGGGGGTTGTGAGAAAAGCTGTCCAAGGCATTTTCAAATCTGGGAGACAGAGGAAAGGATTGTTGGGACAGAAGCAGATGCAGCTAATGCCGTATCTGTGGTGGAGGCTCAGGGTGCCCAAATTAAAGACATTCAGTGGAAATTCGAAGAGTCCGAAAACAGGCATAGATGAAATAGAGTATTGGGTGTGCAGGAGGGTCTCGAAGGGTGCGATGCCAGACGGTATGTAATCAAACTTTTTAAAGTGGCCTTCCCAGTATTGTCAGAATTGAACTGGGCAGCAGAGATCCAAAGGGCTCACCGCATTCTGCTAAAACTTTGAGCACCAGCAAAAGAGGGGGATAGACCACAAGCCCTACTAGTCTTCTCTGGAAACTTCCTCTTGCGATAAGCGATCTACGATAAGGCAAGGCCGGATGCCAAAAGATCAAGTGGTGGGGTCTCTTTCTTTGTCCGGCCAGACTTCTGCCATGTAACAGTTGAGAGGCGCTGAAGGCTGAGACAACTCATAAAACAGTTTCAAGACAAGAAAGTACAGGTGCATTTGGTCAACCCAGTGCAACTGAAAGTGATAAATAATGGTTCCACCATATACTTTGCGTCAGAGATTAAAGCCAAAGAATATTTGGACTCTTTGGACAAATAAAGATGATTTATTGACCTTATTGTGCAGATGGGTTGGGGCATGGGGGTAATCTTGTAAGAACATATTTGAAATATAAGGGGTAGGACGGTATAGGGTTTGCAAGCAGGTGAGGATTCAAATGTTTTTTCTTTTGGGGTAGGTCTGTTATGTTTATTGCTGGCCCAAGGTTTAGATAGGAATTTATAGTTACGGTGTTGTTTTGTAGAGGTAGTCACTGTCCACTTACACGGCATACATCACATGCACAGATTAACTTCGGAGCGTCCCGGTGGGGTAAAGGGGCGAAAGAAGCAAGGGAGGGTAGGGGATTTTGGGTTC